>NC_012874.2:22522301-22714972 GCF_000003195.3 Sorghum bicolor
GGCAACCACCAAGAGTAACAAGAAAACCGCAGCCAAAACGATCCCCAAGTGCCACTAGATGCAATCACTCAAGCAAATGCACTTGGAATCACTCCCAATCTCACAAAGATGTGTAATCTATGAAGGAGATGAGTGGGAGCTGTTTGCTTAGGCTCACAAGGATGTCTAGTAGTCAAGAATGCCAAGAGAGTCGGCCCCAAGCCGGCCAAACATGTATTTATAGCCCCTCAAACAAATAGAGCCGTTGGCTCTTTCACTGGGCGAAATACGGGGTCACCGGACGCTCTTAAAGGGGCACCGGACGCTCAACACCAGCGTCCGGTGCTCCAACGTCAGCCGCGTGTCAGAGTCTACGGTAACCTGCAGTGCACCGGACGCTGAGCAAGTTAGCACCGGACGCGTCCGATGCACACCGGACTCATGCGCAGAGAGCTCCGCAAACTTGCAGGGTCACCGGACGCAAGCCACCGGACGCACCCTCAGCGTCCGGTGCTCACCGGACCCATGCGCAGAGAGGGTCGCAAAACGCCCGCACACCGGACGCTAACCACCGGACGCTCCAAGCTGCGTCCGGTGCCTATCGTCCGGTGCCTAACCCTAACCGAGTCAGGCTGCCTGCTCACCGGACGCACAGGAACAGCGTCCGGTGCTTCTGAGTTAGCGTCCAGTGAGTGTTCCTCAGCGAGAAACACTCCCGCGACTTCTCCAATTTTCCCACCGGCGCAATAGAAAATATGCACTTCATTTTCTCGAAAAGCGCCGAATCCATCCTCTCTCTACCTTTCAAACTCCACCTCCTTCTCAAAGTGTGCCAACACCACAACGTGTGTTCCAACAAGTGCACGTGTGTTAGCATTTTCACAAACAATTTCTATGAAGGAGTTAAGTTAGCTCACTAGGTTCTAAATGCATGCACATGAACAATGACACCTAGTGGCACTTGATAACCGCTTAGCCAAAGAATTCCCCTCTTTATAGTACGGCTACCTATCCTAAATGTGATCACACCCTCTATGGTGTCTTGATCACCAAAACCAAAACCCTAAGCAATACCTTTGCCTTGATCTCCATAGGATTTTGTTTTTCTCTTTCTTCTTTTCCAAGTTGAGCACTTGATCATCTTGTGGTCATCACCATCATCACCATGATCATCACTTGCTCCATCACTTGGCATGTACCAACCTCATTAAATCTACACATACTTAGTATAGAGGTTAGTACTAGGGTTTCATCAATTATCCAAAACCAAACTAGGGCTTTCAGTACTCTTATCACGTGGTTCGTCCCAGACATAGACATACCCCTTTGAAGTTGAGAAACCATAGTTATTCTCTCTATTCTGCTACCATCGCCCATATACTAGAATTGCTTTAATCTATATTCCCATATTATCACTCACTGTTATCTTACCATTAATATTGTTCTTATTCAATTCTACCATCTTTCCTATTTACACTTATCTATTTATCTTGGTTAAGTTAGAGCATAGTTGGTTCTCCCGTTTCTCTGTGATACGATAAAACCTTTAACCGGGTAAAAGCTTCAACGGTATCCGTGCGCTTGCGGATTATCTGTGTGCGTATAAATACCATAGTACACTCTAGTGCCATGCTGGGGATGACAACCTAGTATTCAAGTGTTGTTAGCAAGTGTCAACAAGCATTTTTGGCGCCGTTGCCGGGGAAACGGTTGCTGAGTTGACTACGAACTAGCTTAATCATTTTCTAAAAAAATATATAAAAAAAATTATATATATATTTTTCCTTTTATCTTTTACTTATCTCTGCTATTCTTTCCTCTTATCTAATCATTGATCTCTGGTCTATCATGAATTCAAACATGTCTATCTATGAATTTCATAGACCTACGGGCACACATCTCGAACCACCAAAATCTTCAAAGCCTATCATAACATCTAGTTTTGAGATAGACCCCGAATACATAGTTCAAAAACAACCTTTCTCAGGAGAAGGTGAGGAAAACCCATACACACACCTAAGAGAGTTTTATAGAGTCTGTGACCTCCTTCGCATAGAAGGCATGTGCGATGAGACCCTTAAATGGAAGCTTTTTCCATTCTCTTTAACAGGAAAAGCTAGACATTGGTATAAACTCAAAGTAGGGAGTGTTCATGGAGATTGGAAGGAGTTACATAATAGTTTTCTTTTAAAATATTTTCCAATCTCCAAAGTGGTGGAACTTCGGCGTGAGATTCTTTCTTTTAGACAACTGGAAGAAGAATCTCTTGGCAAATCATGGGACCGCTTTATTAACCTTACTCTCACTGGCCCAAAGCTTTCTATTCCAGAAGAAGTTCTTCTAATTCACTTTTTGAGGGCCTTAGTAGGGAAGATAAGCAAACCCTTCATGCGGCCTCTGGAGGATCTTTCCACCACCTGTCCACTAGTGAAGCTTGGAATTTGATTGATTTAATGAGCGGAAAGTCTCCTAGCTTTTATATCCCCAAGAAAGAGACAGAACCAGTTCATAGACAAAAAGAAGAAGTTTCGATAGCCAGATCACAACCATTCCAAACTTTAGCTATCGATCCTAAACCATCAATACCCCAAAATTCTCTAACGGAGGAAGGAATTCTGACCTTAAATCTTTCAGATACTGATCGTTTAAACTTCTGGTCCCATAAGAGACCTTCAAGCAGGGATAATTCAAATCCTTGCAATATTGGTTCTTTTAGAGAATGTCCTGGTTCCTGTTATGAAGAAGTCGAGGATGACATATCAAGTGAAGGAGAGCTAAACCATACAGAAGATTCTATCTTCTCCCCTTCCATGTTCACAAATTTCAAATCCATCCTTGACCTTAGAGACCCCTCTTATCCCTCTCCATTTAAGTCTCATGATAATCCTAACAATCCATCAAGACGATCAAACCATAGGAGTCATAAAGACCATGAGGATGACATGTCAAGTAATGTCATAGAAGGAGAGCCAAGCCATATAAAAAATTCTAACACCTCCCCTTTCCTGATCACAAGTTCTAAATGGCTAGAATGTGTAGAATGGATGGATAAGGAAGAAGCCTTAATGGATTCTGACTTTGGCTCAATTTCAAATGGTGAGTTCTTGACTCCCTTTGAAGATGAGGTTCATCCAACTACAGAAGAGGACATAGGTGAGACCAACCTAGGAGAAACTCCGAACATTCAGATTGGAGATGAAGATAACATTAATGAGCATAGAATTTATTTCATAACCACTTCATTTACTCCATGCTCATATGAAACATCTTCCCAATCTATTGGTCTCTCCAACATCACCACATTTGAGATCTCCAACCCCCTCTTCCTTTCTATTTATAACAACTTTAAAAGGGCGGTTGTCGATGCATATGTCTATAATAAATATTGCAGATCTCGTTGAATTGATCTTGATATAGGTCAGCGTTGGAAGGGAAACCACTTCGCCGACATAAATAGATGGTTTCCCAAGGACAAGCTTAGTGTCCTAAAATAAGCACTGATCAGAGCGTAACATGAGCTTTTAATTATTTACAACATTACCTTGTGTATTGAGCATATAAGGATAATTGTAAAAATATTCCTTCGGGTATTCTTGTCACTAACCTTTACAGGACTGAAGCAAGAAGATCATATGAATGACAAGCAAGTACAAGGTATGTCCAACCAATCATCATGCAACACTGAATTAAATTCATCCAAACTTGAATTCTGCAAAATTCAAGCTTGGGCGAGTACTTTACATAAAAACATCCTTTGCCATGTTGCTATGTTGGTTGTCCCTACCTTTAAGACATGCTCAATTTGTTAAATACTAATCACACTACTTCATCTCCACTTGAGTAGATCTCTATAAATGTTGTCATGTTACCTTTGTCTATTTACTAGTAAGTGTTAGTTTGGAAGTACTGCACATACTTCTATTGGCTTTTAAATTAAGCATGGTGCTTAGGTTAAACAGCCTTCCTTAATCTGATTAGACATGGAGTCTAGTTCGGTTATTGAACTAAAAACTGCTTATGTAGACATTGGTATATTTTTGTCGGACTAACCCCTGCAGAAAAACTTTCAATATCGATTTGGGAAGTCCTGAGATAAACTCACATCAGAGACGAAGAGAGTGACATATGAAGTTTAACAATTTGCAAAAGAAGAACATAGCTCATTCATCATAGAGAGATGATCCATGGAGGGTGCCACAAACACGATGCACAACCGCTAAGAAAGGAAAGCTTCCACAAGGTGATATTGTACCATCACACTTCAAGTAAGGTAACACCTTAAGGTACTTGACTATCACTTTTATAAGCTTCTCCTTGGTCCTGGCATTCATATAAATAAAAGAGACAAACATGTATTGATTTACAACTCTAGATTAACCAACCCAACTGATTCAACATGTTTAGTCCTTTAATCCTTGTTCTTAGTACTACCTCCATGATCCCACACTCCTAATCATATGAGCTAAAATGTTACACATTCAATCATTGAGAGATATAAAGAAAAAGACATATACATAGATAGATTATCTTTCCATAAGGTTGAGCGATCTGATCTGACAAATGTTATAAGTGCTACACTCATGAACTTTTCATCCATCAACTTTGTCTTGCTCACTATGCTTAGGGTTAGAGAAGAACAAATACACTTTAGGTTCTGTTGGTGTTTTCCACCAACAGGACCCATGCACTTGATCTCTGCCTTGTCTCTATGAGCAGGTACACTTTGAGCAAAACACGCAGGAGTTTTATAACTCTCAGACTCTACCATGTGAAGGACCTCGATCTACGAGCACAAACACACTGAGCAGGATACTGCCAACGCCGCACTTCGAACTGCTGGGCAAACGAAAAACATGGGTGACACCGTATCAAGAGGTGCAGACGTCAAGGTCCGCACCATAATCAAATGACACACCTGAAGAATGAACACGGTGAGAAGTCTTGTTAAGAAGACTTAAAACATTGAACCCTTGCCAAAAGGTAAGATCAGTAGTTATCCATATTTATCCTTTCTGCATTCCCTTTTCCCTTTAATTATTTACTTTCCTTAAATAGATTATTAGTTAATCATGCTATCTTGAAAAGAAAATAAAAATGTTAAAAAAATACTAAGCCCCATGTGAGTATACGAGTGGCATAAAACCCATAAGTACCTTCACTGTGGTGGCATAAAAATAAAATAAATATTTCTTTTCTGCTTTATAAAATAAAAATATAAAAACAGGGAGTAATATTTATTGAGGAAGCTCAACATGATGAAGGCTAGATATTTATGCTAACACTTAATTAGTTCCACAAGCTTTGTTGTCTATTTGAGCTCCACAGAATTTAAGAATCAAGAAGACTAGCAGACGGAGGACATTCTAATCGCTGTCAGAATGCTGCTGACTTTCAAATACACCTCTGCCACCTGCTAGCTACATCAAGAGAAATTACGTCAAAATTCAGCTTGGGGGAGAGCACCCCCATTTATCTCGCTAAGTATTTCTACCTATCTTTATACTTATATTATATTAGAATATTAAAATACATAAACTATGAAAAACCAAATAAAGATTTTGTGCTTATATATATATCTTTTGCTTAGTGTGTTTAATAAATAAAGCGGCTATGCTAATCTGAATCTTAATAATAAAACTCTAGCATGGATATGATGAATAGTTGCTCTGCCTAATTTGCAAATTTGAAGTTCTCTCTCAAGTTTAGACATAACTGTTATAATTTAAAGCTTGCCCTAGATATAAACTTGTGGGATAAAAACTTGATCTGAAATCTAAGTTGTTAACGGATATGATATGGGAAGGTTGAGCTGCTGTTTTTCTGTTCCTGGAGATGCTAGAATTCTGGAGAATTTTATCTTTGAAAAATCTTTAAAATATTACATGATGAGTTCCTGTATGATGAAAGTTTAAATTCCTACCACAACCATATATATACATGCTTGCTAGACTTTGAGCCACACATTTATTATTTACTGCTTATGAGCATTGAGTGTGGTCAAGCTATGTAGACCCTTAGGAGCTTGTCATGTGATTAAATCAAGATTCACTTGCACGTTCACTCATATATGCTACTTCTACACCGGAAGTACCATCCACATATATGCATCCATGACCATCTCTAGAACCACCCAAAAATATTTTACTCCTAATTCGGGAGAGAATAGCCAAAAATATTTCTGTTTTCCCTTGTGAAATAAATGCTCAAGTTATCTTGCTACTACCACTTGCTATATTATCTCAAGAGATGAGTGCTCTAAAAAAAGAAAAAAAAATATACGAGGAAATAAAAAGGGGCAAGTGCCCGGAACCTCGAAAAAAAAGAGAGAGTGAGACGAGAGGTAAAAATGGACAAATGTCCGACAGTAGAATTAGGGGTACATGATACCCACCTGAGAGAAAAGAAAAAGAAAATATAGAGCATCTCATTCCTCTCAAAAACCTTCAAAGTGCAAGAAAGGTATGTATCCCCTCAAAAGAGCAAAAGTAGAATTAGACTTTCACCATTGTTATCACCATCATCACCATACACCATTCATTCACCACACATGCACATCTTGATTTGACTTATTGACTTGTTTCTCTGGATCCATGGTTTGACTATACAATAAATGTCTTGTAAGTATGTATACTTTATCTCCCACCTATGAGCTCCAGATATTAAAGCCTTATTAGAGTAGGGTGAGAGAGAAGGCAATGTCACTATGCCTTATACCACAAATACCACATATCTTGAGAGAAGGCATATACCATCACTGCCTTGGTAAGGATCCAGAAATACCACAAAAGAGAGATTTAGAGAGTCATACAAGGAATCTCTGAGTTTTATTTGAAAATCTGCAAAAACTCCAGAGCTATAGCTGATCAAGAATAAGAGACATGGCACTTGGCTAGACTGTTCTATCTTTTAACTACTCAAGACAGAAGTGACCGTTACAAGTCCCATGGTGAAAGGTAAAGTAAGTAAGTTTTAGTTCTTGACAGTTTACTCTAACTCAGAGATGAGATCTTATTTAAAATCATGTGTACCGTCAAATTTTTAAGATATTGCAACAACTTCTTATCCATTGCTGAGTCTATCCTTGCTCAGGGACGAGCAAGAGGTAAGCTTGGGGGAGTTTGTTGACGGTACTTAAGTATCAAATTTAATTATCAAATAAACAAAGAAAAGGATCCAAATGAAATCAACATCTAGACTTAGGATTTTATCTGACAGAATTCCATGAGTTTTGGTGTTTGTCTATTTCTGCAGGGGGTTATCAGGAAATATGGAAGAAAGGCCCACACGTTGCGATTACATAGAGATATTAACGTGCCGTGCAATTATCTTACATCTAGAAGACTCCAGAAGCCACGAGACCGAAGCGGAGGCGAAACGGGGCCAGAGGCAGGGCGCCCGCCCTCCTTTCCTGGGCGCCCACCCTCTGTTGGAGCCCAATCAGGACTCTGTTTCTCGGGAGATCTCCACCGACCTAAAGGATCAAGGATAACCGTTCAATCTATGTCGGTTTGATCTGACGGCCCAGGTTCCCTTGAAGGGACTATAAAACCAGACCCCCTGGCCCCTGGAGGAGGCACCACTTGATCATTATTCATTATTCATAGACAGAGCAAAAGCTAGGGTTTAGAGATGAGAGCTCTCCTCTCTTCTCTAAACTAGAGTAGATCTAGATAGTAGCAAGATGGAGAGCGAAGGACGAATAGAGGAGAGGCCGGCCTGTCGGTTCTTCCTCCGGTTGTACTTCGTCATGATCAAGCTCTAATCAAGCTTGCTCATGGGATGACTGTGGTAATCTACTTCTAATTTATTAAGCAATTACTAATTATGCATGTTCTGGTTCACAACTCTTTTGAGTACTTTAATCTATAGGACGCTATAGGTGAGAGTTGTAGTATAGGTGTAAGCGTGGTGCTTAGACCTAGATTACTTGTGGATATCCCCTGTCTAGCTGGATCGTGTGGTAGGCCGCGTAGGTGACAGCTACGTTGGTCCTCTGTAGTCGACCTCTCATTAGCAGGACGGGTAGGGTTTATCGGCCTAAGGATAAGCATCCTTTGTGGTGTACTCTTATCACGTGGTTCGTCCCAGACATAGACATACCCCTTTGAAGTTGAGAAACCATAGTTATTCTCTCTATTCTGCTACCATCGCCCATATACTAGAATTGCTCTAATCTCTATTCCCATATTATCACTCACTGTTATCTTACCTTTAATATTGTTCTTATTCAATTCTACCATCTTTCCTATTTACACTTATCTATTTATCTTGGTTAAGTTAGAGCGTAGTTGGTTATCCCGTTTCCCTGTGATACGATAAAACCTTTAACCGGGTAAAAGCTTCAACGGTATCCGTGCGCTTGCGGATTATCTGTGTGCGTATAAATACCATAGTACACTCTAGTGCCATGCTGGGGATGACAACCTAGTATTCAAGTGGTGTTAGCAAGTGTCAACAATCCTAAAAGGTGGCACACATTGTTGAATGAAGATTTGTGGTCATATCGGCTGGCGTGTCATGGATTGACCAAAGTTTCGCCCTATCAGTTGGTGTATGGGCACGATGCGGTGCTACCATGGGAAATCAAGACTGGATCTAGGCGAGTGTGTTTTCAAGATCAATTGACTGCCGATGACTATGCTATTTTAATGAAGGATGAGTCGGATGATTTTACAGAGCATTGGTTGAGAGCTTTGATGAGTATAGAAGAAAATAAAAAGAGAGTTGCTAAATGGTATGACAAAAAGGTAAAAGTTAAGGAGTTTGTTGATGGAGATTTGGTATGGAAATTAATTTTACCGATTGGGACTAAGAATTCAAAAGTTGGAAAATGGTCTCTGTTGGGTATTCTTAACATCATTACCAAAAGTAGACTTAGTTTTCTAATTCTAGTAACGGTGCCAAAAATGCCAAACCTATCCATCATACCACTTAAGCCTAGTTGTCATCCCCAGCATGACATGAGAGACGCAGTATTGAAATATGCAATTGCTCTTCTAAATAAATAATGAATGCGATCTACAAGCACACAGATTAATACCGATGTAGCATTTTAACCGGGAAGTATTCCAGGTATCGTTATTTATATTTTTACCATTGGGAAGTGTAACAGAACCGACCAAATTATAAGAGATTAAGCCTAACAGAGACCATTTGCATAGTCAACCCATCAGGCTTAAGCCCATATAATCCCGGTAGTCCGTGAAATCTCGAAGGATTTCAAACCACACATCGCACAACAGCCAAGATCGTAATAAGTTTAGCGGTCACCATCCACAAATACATCCAGATTACAACATTCATAAAATACATCGGAGTTCTTAAAATTATTACAAACCAAGTTCTTCAAGTAGCGGAAGCTTCATAGTTCGAAAATACAACACACACACTTAGTCTGATACAGTGCCTTAGTTCGGTCATTCTCACAAAAGCAAAAGAGAAGACGGAGTGACCATCGCCCTTGGTCTAGTCATCACCCATGGCTGGGTACAGACAGAGGATGCAATAACTATAGTACATTTGACCATCTGCAAAACAACATGGGAGTAGAACCCTGAGTACGAGAAGGTACTCAACTAGACTTACCTGTCATAAAAAAATAAAAATAAAATAAAATAACTTCAAGGATCATGAAGGCTATATGGTGGGGTAGCTCATGACCATTTTGCAAAACCACAGAATTCTATATCATAACTTATATAAATCTTTCTTCCTTTAATTTGCTCAAGTTGAAAGTATCATTACCTATTATCTAGGTTTGCACCTGCACTATTACAAGCAAGTATGGTATTATGATAGTACCTCATCAAGCATTTCTTAAAATCATTCCTCATTTTAACCCATGTGTTCCATAGTCCTTACTACGAGGACAGGGCTCATGTCAAGTGCTCACTATCCAGGAGCGATGGCGATTCGAATTGATTTCTAACCAGCTGGCGAGGTATTCCCCACACAAACCACACTCACTGATCAAGTGAGCTACAGATCACCGTATTACACTATCCAGGACCAATTCGCGGGTTCGGCAGGCACCGCCAGTACCTGAGGACCGTTCCGGCGACCGAGGTATCCAAGGCATACCAAGGTTGCGCGCCGCGCCCTCGTCGTTCTCCTCGACCATCACCAATACAGCGCATGGCGGCTCGATTCCCGGCCCGGATAGTGTTCAGGCTTCGCGGTCGGAACGACTTATCCTTCCAGCTAAGTGTGGGGCATGCGTTCAACATGACAAGAGGGCCATCAATGATCGGTCCTTAATCGACACAGGCAGGAGCACTATGGTCAACCCACCATAAGACCCTGCCCGGTCTCCAATTCCATTCCACACTTGGTTATTCTTTTCCCAAAGCAACCACTGCTTAAACAAGTAGGTATCCACCTATATCTCGCAGGTGACAGGAAATCACCCGACTTCTACCGGACTAAGCAAGCTAAGCATAGACTTCGCGCCTATCTACATAGGACAAGGTAGATAAACGAGTAGGGATAACAAGGAGTACATAATAAGGTAAGTATAATTACTCCACTGTGATATAAGTGTCAAACAACAGCTTTCATATTTTTACAATTTGTCTAATATCATAAGAAACATCCACAAAAATTTCCAGATTAATTGCACGATCCAATTAATTATTAAAAATCATAAACCACTGCCATGCAAGCATTTAAATTACCATAAATTCATTTATACACAAAATAATGTATAGCAATATTTTCCCAATGAGTTAACATACATGCAGAGCCAACAAATCAAGTTTCACATTTTTCTGAACCATATTTTAATTACTATGCATTTTCCAACTTTAGCAAAAACATAGATTACATATATTCATACAGAAAAGTTACTCAAACATGACATGCAATTGCATCAAACTGTAGATCTAGAAATATAGAGCACACCAAAACTTATTTCATCAAATTTGGAGCCGTAGAACTCAAGATATGAATTTTACAAATTTTGAATCAATTTCTGGAAAACATTTATTTAAGAAAACCGACGCAAAAGGCTAAACACACCCGGATCTACACCCACCGCAGTCCCCCTGCGACTAACAATGGGCCTCTGACCCCACTAGTCAGCGAGACCGAGAGGGAGCACACCTCCGACGAGCAGATCTCGCCGGCGGTGAGGTCTCCGGCCACGGGGTGAGCACCATCGTGCTCCCCGCAGCGAGGCGCACCCAGCGGTACCCTCGGATTGACCGAAGGATGGCCGGAGCACCTCCGACGAGCATGCATGGTGGCACGGCGGCGCTGCTCGCCATGGCCAGGCCGCTCCGGCGCGGTAGAGCGCGCGCAAACGTCTCCCCGAGCTTCCTCACCACCCTACCGACCTAGCGCAACCAAGAACCAGCGAAAAGAGGCAGGGAAACGAAAGATCCGTCGCGGCGTAGTACTCCGGCGAGCTCGGGGTAACTCCGGCGAGCGATTCACGGTGCTCGACGGACTCTCACCTCGGTAGAACGCTCGCAGGAGCTTACCCTAACGATGGCGAACGCGCCGGTGGCTTCGGTGTCGAGGTTTGGTCACTGGGGTGGCCGGCGGTGGGCAGCGGAGCTGCTTCGGCGATGGCGCTGCGGCGGAGTCGCTGCGGCTGCGCTGCGTGAGCGGAGGGAGGAGGGAGAGGGGCGCGCGACAGAGAGGAGGGAATGTCTTGGGAGCCCGAGCCGGCGTCCCGACCAGGGGGTGTAGGTGGCCGGCCGCGGCGCGCTCCTCGCCGGCGTACGGCCGCCACGTGGCCGACGCTGGCTGGGACGAGGTGCGTCCGCGCGCGTGGGAGAGAGGGGGAGGGGGAAGAAGGCCGGGCCGCTCGCTGGGCCAAAAGGGAGGCGGGGTTGGCCCGGCAGCGCCTGCCCCTTTTTCCATTTTTTTTTAATTTTCTTTTCTCAAATTCTTTTCTAAATTCATTTGGACCAATTTAAAATCATTTTCACCTCTTGCCCCCTAAAGCAAAGTTGTTCCAAAACAAGAACCCTACAACTTTGTTTTAATAAGCAAGACCAAATTCCAAACAGAATTTGAATTACAAATTAAAACTTTTTCTAGGTTTTGAAATGATTTCAATTTTGGAATTTTTGTATAAATTCCATTTCTCAAATTCTATAGCTCCAAAAATTGCACAAAAATATTCTTAATTCTTTTTACACATAAATCAACCCAGTTTGAATATCTCACATTTTTAGAAGCAAGCATCATATTTTTAGCATATTTAGAACACATGAAATAAAGCACATAAAATCATGTTTTGAGATGAATGACATGCTCATGATGCTTATGCTTGATGAGAATGCTTATGCATTGTTTTTGGAAAGTCTAAGTGCATGCTTAACACCTAGGGTGTTACAGCCCTTCCCCCCTTAGGGAAATCTCGTCCCGAGATTTTGGGTTACTAACCATTTCTTATGAAATTTTGGATAAACTGTTTTCAAGTAATCCTCTGTTTCCCAGGTGGCATCCTTATCGTCATGATGACTCCACACCACCTTATATGTTCTGACAATTCTGTTTCGGGTTACTCGTTCCTTGGTATCCACAATTCCCACTGGCTGCTCCTTATACTCTAAGTCTGCTTTTATCTTGATCCCTCTAGGTTCAATTCTTTGTTCAGGCACTTTCAAACATTTTCGTAGTTGCGACACATGGAAGACCAGAAAGACTGAGCTCAACTCTTCAGGTAACTGAATCTAGTAGGCCACGGGCCCTTTTCTCTCCAGCACCCGATACGGTCCCACATACCTGGGTGCAAGCTTGCTTCGAACTCGAAAACGTTGAACTTTCTTCATTGGCGTAACTTTGAGATAAACATAGTCACCCACGTTGAATTCAAGTGGCCTTCTTCTCTTATCAGCATAACTCTTTTGTTGTGATTGCGCTGCTTGCATATGCTGCTGTATGATTTGCACCTTCTTCTCGGCCTCATTCACGAAGTTGATACCATAGTATCTTCTCTCACCAGGTTCAACCCAGTTTAACGGAGTTCTACACCTCCGACCATACAAAGCTTCAAACGGGGCCATCTTGATGCTCTCCTGATAACTGTTATTGTAAGAGAATTCAGCCAGAGGTAACCATGACTCCCATGATCCCTTGGATGATAGCACACAGGCCCTCAGCATATCTTCTAACACTTGATTTAGCCTCTCCGTTTGGCCTGAAGTCTAGGGATGATACGCCGTGCTTCTTATCAGACTGGTCCCCAAACTCTTATGCATCCACTCCCAAAAGTGAGCGGTGAACTGTGGTCCTCTATCTGATATGATGGTATTGGGAATACCATGCAACTTGACAATCTCAGCCATATATATATCGGCGTACTCAGGAGGTCGGTAACGAGTTTTCACAGGAATGAAATGGGCCGATTTGGTCAATCGATCTATGATTATCCAAATCGAGTCATTCCCCTTCCTTGTCGTTGGTAAACCCGTGATAAAGTCCATACTGACCTCTTCCCATTTCCACTTTGGAATTGATAACGGTTGCAACAGACCTGCAGGCTTCATGTGGATGGCCTTAACTCTGCAACACGTGTCACAACGGGCTACATATGCGGCTATTTCTTTCTTCATCTTAGTCCACCAAAAATGGGGTCTCAAGTCTTGGTACATTTTACTACTTCTAGGATGAATAGAAAGCTTGGAGAGATGGGCTTCATCCATGATGCGATTTTTCAATTCACGATCCTTTGGAACTACTAACCGATGTTGAAACCACAGTACCCCTTTCTCATCAACTCGAAATTGAGTCCTTGGGTCATCTTTGATCCTCTCTTTGATGTGGAAAATACCTTTGTCTGCCTTCTGACCTTCAATGACTTGACTTTCGAGTGAACAACTGAGTTGTATGTGACATAAGACCTCAAGATGCATGAGATTGAACCCATCTTCAAACAACGGTTGAACCACTTGATAGTGCAGTTTACGACTGAATGCATCTGCTACTACATTAGCTTTGCATGGATGGTAGTGAACTTCCAGATCATAGTCCTTGATTAACTCTAACCACCGTCGTTGCCTCATATTCAGCTCGGACTGAGTGAAGATGTACTTCAAACTCTTATGATCGGTATAAACGTGACACTTATTTCCCAGTAAATAGTGTCTCCAAATCTTCAAAGCACGTACCACTGCCGCTAACTCGAGGTCGTGAGTTGGGTAGTTGACTTCATGCTTTCTTAGCTGTCGTGAAGCATAAGCTATCACCCTTCCATCTTGCATCAACACACACCCCAAGCCACTTTTCGACGCGTCGCAAAACAGATCAAAAGGCTTTTCGATATTAGGTTGCGCCAGAACGGGAGCAGTGGTTAGCAACTTTCGCAAGGTGCGGAAGGCTAACTCACACCCCTCTGTCCAGACGAACTTATGATCCTTTTGTAGCAAACTTGTCATTGGCTTAGCAATCTTGGAGAAGTCAGGTATGAATCGACGATAATACCCGGCTAGACCAAGAAAACTTCTAACTTCTGAGACGGAAGTTGGTGCTTTCCAGTTCATGACTTCCTGTACTTTTGACGGATCTACAGCAATCCCTTCTCCAGACAGAATGTGCCCCAGGAAAGGAACTTTCTTCAACCAGAACTCACACTTGCTGAACTTGGCATATAACTGATGCTCTCGTAATCGTGTCAGCACGATTCTCAAATGCTCGGCGTGATCTTGCTCATTTTCTGAATAAACCAGAATATCATCGATAAACACCACAACAAACTTATCCAATTCTGGCATAAAGACTTAATTCATCAGATACATAAAGTATGTAGGAGCATTTGTCAATCCAAAGGACATGACAAGATACTCATACAACCCATATCTGGTGGAGAAAGAAGTCTTCGGGATATCTTGCGGACGAATCTTGATTTGGTGATACCCAGACCTCAAATCTATCTTAGAAAACACTCTTGCCTTGGACAACTGATCAAACAGGTTATCAATCCTTGGCAAAGGATACTTATTCTTGATTGTCACTGCATTGAGTGGACGATAGTCCACGCACATGTGCAACGATTGATCCTTCTTTTTCACAAACAACGCCGGACAACCCCATTCCGACAAACTTGGCCGGATGAATCCTTTATCCAGCAACTCCTTTAGTTGATTTTTCAACTCGGCGAGTTCGTTAGGTGGCATCCGGTACGGCCTTCTAGATATTGGTGCTGTACCTGGGATCAACTCAATTGCAAACTCTACTTCCCTATCTGGAGGAAGTCCTGGTAATTCCTCGGGAAAAACATCAGGGAACTCACAGACTACTGGGATCTGTGGCAATGGAACCACGTGCGTAGCACAAGAGATGCTAGCGAAGTCAAGACGACGGGGCAGAGGTACTTGAAAAGAGCTGCTGCCCTGTGGTTCTCTGAGGGATAACATCCTCTTCCCAGTATCTATGACGGCATCCCATTCCCTCATCCAGTTCATGCCCATGATAACATCCAAAACTAACCCAGGCATGACCACTAGATTTACCCGAAAAACTCGGTCACTTATATCTAGGGTTGCCCCTCGAACCACTCTATTGGTCAACACATCTGCCCCTGCTGAGCTGATGCAGTAGCCATAACCCAGATCTGTAACCGGTTGACTATTGTTTTGTGCAAATGCTTGACTCATGAATGAATGTGATGATCCAGAATCAAACAAAACAACTGCAAGATGTTGGTTGACAGAGAACATACCAGCTGTTACCGGTTCTCCTTCCGGAATCTCCTCGATCGAGGTATGGTGCACACGAGCTGGATAGGTTGGCTGCTGCCTCTTGGGGTAGGGACATTCCTTAGCAAAGTGTCCCATCTTGTGGCAGTTGTAACACGGACCCTTGGGCGCATTGTTGGCGGCAGGTGCTGTAGCTTGAATTGCCTTTGGCTTGGCAGGGGCTATCGCCACCTTGTACGGCTTCTGCTGCGTTGGATGCCCGGTGTTCCTTCTCTGCTGCGGTCGGAACCTAGCACCTGGGGCAGGGGGACGATACTGCTGTCACCCTGCCACGGGTGCCCTGGACTGGGATGATCCGGCTTCAAAAGCCCTCTTACGTGACTTGGATGCACTGTAGTTGTTGTTATTGTTCTCCTGGTTTAGGCAGTCACTGATATAGGCATTGAAGGTAGCCATGGCTCCTGTACCCATGGTCTTCAGCATCTTTGGATTCAAGCCTCTCTGGAAACTAGCAATCTTCTTGGCCTCCGTGTTCACAAACTCAGGGGCATAGCGAGCGAGATTGTTGAAAGCGTGTAGATACTCCTTCGCAGATTTCGTCCCCTGGGACAGCCTCATGAACTCCCCGATCTTCATTTCGACTAAACCCGGAGGAATATAATTTCCCCGAAAAGCGGTGGTGAAGCGGTTCCAGGTAATTGGGGTCCCCTCTGGGTAGGTGGTACGGTGATGGGACCACCAAATCCCAGCGGGTCCTTGCAACTGATGTGCCGCATACTCAGCCTTAAGTTCTTCTATCATTCGGAGAAGACGAAACTTCTGCTCCATAGTGTTGATCCACTCATCTACCTCGAGCGGCTCCAAAGCCTCTTTGAAGATTGGCGGCTTGGTATCCATGAAGTCCTTGAACGAACTGTACTGATTGACTTCACGGCCGCCCTGGTTATCCCCACGACGGGTGTTGTCAGCTATGTTGCGCAGAGCCTCTTCCATGTTGCGTTGTATCTGTTCCATGTTGCGTTGGCTCCCCAGGAACTGCGTGAAAAACACATCCGCAGTGTACGGAGGAGGCGGTGGTGGTGGCGGTGTTGGTGCTCTATCCTTATTCCGTTGAGCCCCACCTCCGGACGTACCTGCTCCAAGACCCGGATTGCTGTTACCCCCGCCACGTGTTTGCACCATCTGCATACGTCAATGATAAGCAATCGTTAGGTGTTGCCATCAACGGTAGAAATGTGTAGAATCATGCCATACTGAATTTACTGAGGGAATAAATTCGCACAATAAACAGAGGCACAACAATTCATCATCTACATACAACATCACTAACAGATTACTTAACGTTCACGCAACAAGGTTCGCGTACATCCAACTTGCCAGCATACATACACTGGACTTTCAGCATTAACTCATGAGTCTTACATAGCCCAGATCCAAAAGTACAAGACATGCCATGCAACATACATCACAAAAGAAGGACTAGCTCTAGAGCCCTAACATCTACTCGCTATGGTCACTGTCCATGCCGGAGCCCTCCTCATCCTCATCTCCACTAGCAGCTGCTCCTATCGCGGGATCCGCGTCCATCTCGTCCTTAGAGTCTAACTCAGCTGCTCCAGGTAGGTGGTGAGGGTGGAGCTGGTTATGCAGCTGGTGGATCTCCTCATGCAAGTTCTCATTGTACTCCTCCGCATTAGCTAGCTGCTGCTCTAGCTCCGGCTGTCGGGCCCTGAAAGTGTCCTCCTCGTGCTAGGCTTCATTCCTCTGACCAAGCACATGGACTAGCATGCGCTCGCAGTTCCTGTGAGCAGTAGTCACCCTGTCCTTCTACGCTCGTACTGCAAGCAGGTCCTGAAATATGATGCATTGACCCCCAAGTCAGTACTTAACTAGCCACCTTAGAGTCCTTAACTGGGCATAAAGGATATGACCATGGCACACTAGATAGTTTTCCCAAAACTTGGTTTAACACCTTGATCATTATTAATTAATAACATCTTTTATTAAACCAGTTTAGATTTTTATTTAGAACGTACTTATGAACAGTAACTCGCTAAACCTTGCTCCGATGCCAGCTGTAACAAACCGACCAAATTATAAGAGATTAAGCCTAACAGAGACCATTTGCATAGTCAACCCATCAGGCTTAAGCCCATATAATCCCAGTAGTCGTGAAATCTCGAAGGATTTCAAACCACACATCGCACAACAGCCAAGATCGTAATAAGTTTAGCGGTCACCATCCACAAATACATCCAGATTACAACATTCATAAAATACATGAGAGTTCTTAAAATTATTACAAACCAAGTTCTTCAAGTAGCGGAAGCTTCATAGTTCGAAAATACAACACACACACTTATTGTGATACAGTGCCTTAGTTCGATCATTCCCACAAAAGCAAAAGAGAAGACGGAGTGACCATCGCCCTTGGTCTCGTCATCACCCATGGCTGGGTACAGACAGAGGATGCAATAACCATAGTACATTTGACTATCTGCAAAACAACATGGGAGTAGAACCCTGAGTACGAGAAGGTACTCAGCTAGACTTACCCATCATAAAAAAAATAAAAATAAAATAAAATAACTTCAAGGATCATGAAGGCTATATGGTGGGGTAGCTGACGACCATTTTGCAAAACCGCAGAATTCTATATCATAACCTATATAAATTTTTCTTCCTTTAATTTGCTCAAGTTGAAAGTATCATTACCTATTATCTAGGTTTGCACCTGTATTATGATAGTACCTCATCAAGCATTTCTTAAAATCATTCCTCATTTTAACCCAAGTGTTCCATAGTCCTTACTACGAGGACAGGGCTCATGTCAAGTGCTCACTATCCAGGAGCGATGGCGATTCGAATCGATTTCTAACCAGCTGGCGAGGTATTCCCCACACAAACCACACTCACTGATCAAGTGAGCTACAGATCACTGTATTACACTATCCAGGACTAATTCGCGGGTTCGGCAGGCACCGCCAGTACCCGAGGACCATTCCGGCGACCGAGGTATCCAAGGCATACCAAGGTTGCGCGCCGCACCCTCGTCGTTCTCCTCAACCATCACCAATACAGCGCATGGCGGCTCGATTCCCGGCCCGGATAGTGTTCTGGCTTCGCGGTCGGAATGACTTATCCTTCCAGCTAAGTGTGGGCATGCGTTCAACATGACAAGAGGGCCGTCAACGATCGGTCCATAATCGACATAGGCAGGAGCACTATGGTCAACCCACCATAAGACCCTGCCCGGTCTCCAATTCCATTGCACACTTGGTTATTCTTTTCCCAAAGCAACCACTGCTTAAACAAGTAGGTATCCACCTATATCTCGCAGGTGACAGGAAATCACCCGACTTCTACCGGACTAAGCAAGCTAAGCATAGACTTCGCGCCTATCTACATAGGACAAGGTAGATAAACGAGTAGGGATAACAAGGAGTACATATGCATCAACGGTATCAACCAACTCCTATCACTTAAATGCAGTATAGTAGATCAAGCATAGTATATCCTGTAAGTTAGCGAGAATAGGGAGACTTAAAATGCTCCGGGGCTTGCCTTTCTCAAACGTGCAGGGTCGGTGATCCGGACACTCCTGTAGTTCCTCTCCGGACTCCTGTGCTTCCGGAGGTTCCGGCTCCTGAATCTCCTCTGGCTCCTCGGGTCCCACCTCGTTCTCCTGCGAGCCTGTATGATGCATGTGTGCTCATGAGTGGAGTGCGAGATGCCGGAGTGGATGCTTGTATGAGAAAGTACCAAAGGGTCATGACATGATGCGTAGGTGATTTAATTGGTCATGCTCTTTACAAGGTAGTCAACATCATCCAAGAGTAAGCAATTGAATTAAACATCTAGTGCATTCTCTTCTACAATTATTTTTCAAGTGTGACCAGTAACCCACAAGTTGCTTCAAAGATACACCAAACCCAAACTTATTCTATTCAACCTATATATACAACAATTCATAATTTTCTTTATTCATTTCTAGGCCCATTAAAATTTACATGCAGTTCTGTTCATCAATAAATTCCACAAAAATTACAGGAGACTACCAGCCAAGCATAAAGTCTACTGTAAATTTTTCATAATTTTTGGATACTTATTTTGAGCTACAAAAATCACAAGATTAATTAATAAGGTAAGTATAATTACTCCACTGTGATATAAGTTTCAAACAACAGCTTTCATATTTTTACAATTTTTCTAATATCATAAGAAACATCCACAAAAATTTCCAGATTAATTGCATGACCCAATTAGTTATTAAAAATCATAAACCACTGCCATGCAAGCATTTAAATTACCATAAATTCATTTATACACCAAATAATGTATAGCAATATTTTCCCAGTGAGTTAACATACATGCAGAGCCAACAAATCAAGTTTCACATTTTTCTGAACCATATTTTAATTACTATGCATTTTCCAACTTTACCAAAAACATAGATTACATATATCCATACAGAAAAGTTACTCAAACATGACATGCAATTGCATCAAACTGTAGATCTGGAAATATAGAGCACACCAAAACTTATTTCATCAAATTTGGAGCTGTAGAACTCAAGATATGAATTTTACAAGTTTTGAATCAATTTCTGGAAACATTTATTTAAGAAAACCGACGCAAAAGGCTAAACATACCCAGATCTACACCCACCGCGGTCCCCCTACGACTGACAGTGGGCCTCGGACCCGACTGGTCAGCGAGACCGAGAGGGAGCACACCTCCGACGAGCAGATCTCGCCGGCGGTGAGGTCTCCGGCCACGGGGTGAGCACCATCGTGCTCCCCGCAGCGAGGCGCACCCAGCGGTACCCTCGGATTGACCGGAGGATGGCCGGAGCACCTCCGACGAGCATGCATGGCGGCACGGCGGCGCTGCTCGCCGTGGCCAGGCCGCTCCGGCGCGGTAGAGCGCGCGCAAACGTCTCTCCGAGCTTCCTCACCACCCTACCGACCTAGCGCAACCAAGAACCAGCGAAAAGAGGCAGGGAAACGAAAGATCCGTCGCGGCGTAGTACTCCGGCGAGCTCGGGGTAACTCCAGCGAGCGATTCACGGCGCTCGACGGACTCTCACCTCGGTAGAACGCTCGCAGGAGCTTACCCTAACGATGGCGAACGCGCCAGTGGCTTCGGTGTCGAGGTTTGGTCACTGGGGTGGCCGGCGGTGAGCAGCGGAGCTGCTTCGGCGATGGCGCTGCGGCGGAGTCGCTGCGGCTGTGTTGCGTGAGCGGAGGGAGGAGGGAGAGGGGCGCGCGACAGAGTGGAGGGAATGGCTTGGGAGCCCGAGCCGGCGTCCCGACCAGGGGGGTGTAGGTGGCCGGCCGCGGCGCGCTCCTCGCCGGCGTACGGCCGCCACGTGGCCGACGCTGGCTGGGACGAGGCGCGTCCGCGCGCGTGGGAGAGAGGGGGAGGGGGAAGAAGGCCGGGCCACTCGCTGGGCCGAAAGGGAGGCGGGGTTGGCCCGGCAGCGCCTGCCCCTTTTTCCATTTTTTTTTTAATTTTCTTTTCTCAAATTCTTTTCTAAATTCATTTGGACCAATTTAAAATCATTTTCACCTCTTGCCCCCTAAAGCGAAGTTGTTCCAAAACAAGAACCCTACAACTTTGTTTTAATAAGCAAGACCAAATTCCAAACAGAATTTGAATTACAAATTAAAACTTGTTCTAGGTTTTCAAATGATTTCAATTTGGGAATTTTTGTATTGTTGACACCATTTTTGGGCACGTGTCCAGGATGGCAGGATAGGGTGGCAGTACGATGCGGGTTGCTGATGAGGATGGTTGCCGATGAGGGAGAGGTTGAATGTGACTAAGTCCACAGGCAGTAATATGGTGCCGATGACCAGGTAAAAGGGTCTGCCGATGACCATGGCAAGGGGATTGCCGATGGCGCGAAGGAGGAGTCCGGAAGCTGCCAGTTGTCATGTGGAGGAGTTTCAGTTTGTCACGGAGGATAGTTTTATTGTTTCCTTAGTTATTTGCATCGTTTTGTATATAGATTCCGTGTAATTTGGAATTCGAATTCTAATCGTGTCTAGTCGTAGCTCTTCGAGCAGGGTATAAATATAAACCCTAGGACCTTCTAATAGGATATCAAGAAATCAATCAAACATACGTTTTTACTCATATTCCAGCATCTACTTTTCGACGACTTCGTCATACTTTTTTCCTTTTATTACGAGTTCTTAGGAATTCGTCGACTTAAGCTCGGCGTGTTCTCGAGTTCCGCGTGAGTACCTCTTAGCCGTGACATCCGGGCGCATCGCTGTTGTCAGGACTAAAGTATTCGAGTTATCACCTTTGCCGATAGCAAGGTCAAATCGGCTGGCACGCCTTAACGTTTGAATCGGGTATTAGCCCTTTGTGTTTGCAGATCAGTTTTGCATCAACACATCTTTTGGCACGCCCGGTGGGACAGATTCAAGATCAGGATCAACATGTCGATCTCTGACCTCGATCAAGAGAACGTCATCCCCGTAACAGAGGCCAACCTCAAGGATGAGCAAAAGCAAGCTATTGCCCAAGCCATGGAAGAGTTCAAGCAGCAATGCCTGAAGTCTTTCAGCATAAACAGGAGCGGCGAAGTGGTCCAGAAAGATGCACTGCCGGCACCACGGTAGGTCACCTTCGATGCCAATCCTTGCAAGCTTCAAGATATGGTTGACAATGCCATCAATCGAGCGTTGATTAACCAAGCTGGTGTACTGTCTAACACGGTTTTCAACGCCGTGGCAAGAACTTTCAAGGAAGGACAAATCCCGCCAGATTATGTGGGGCCCTCCCATCATCAGCCAACGGCACCAGAGGTCACGGCTCCATCGGCTGCCTTGACAAATGCAAGTGCACAGTCTGCCGTCCCTCCAAGTACATTGGGGACTACTGGCGCACTATCTATGCCGATGGCAACCAACCCACAAATTTCAGTTGGGCAGCATAAATTGACAACAGATATGTTGGCATCGGCAATGTCAGGGTTAAATCTTCCTCCCAACTGGTGGGGTTATGGTATGCCTCCAGAGTTGACGCCGGGAACATCACAAATAACTGACATGAGGGGCAAAACTCCTATGACATCGGCACCTCCCAATGCGCCGGTGAACCAGAGTCCTCGGTATACCACAACTACTACCGCACGGCCTTACACTGGGAATCCTCAAGATTCAATGTTCCAGATGCCCAACGCATCGGCAGAGTCAATGCTGATGCAACAGAGGTCTATGGCCCAGTCGGGGTATGTCAATTCAACGAAGGTACCCAATTACCAATCGTCGGCAGCACCTATGCTGATGAACGCTAATAATGGATGGCTTGGACAGCAAGCCTTTCCACAATCGCCCCAGCAGGGTTATCAGACTACAGGGTTCCCGCAGGGGCAGGT
Source organism: Sorghum bicolor (assembly GCF_000003195.3). Classification (NCBI taxonomy): domain Eukaryota; kingdom Viridiplantae; phylum Streptophyta; class Magnoliopsida; order Poales; family Poaceae; genus Sorghum; species Sorghum bicolor. The sequence continues at coordinate 22,545,321 of NC_012874.2, forward strand.
TTATCCCGGGTTCCAAGGTCAGGGACTTCCCAACCAGCCAATAAATTTTGGACAGCAACCCGGAGGACAGCCAATCGGTGGACAGCAGTTTGGTAGTCCACAGATTGGAGGACAGGTGACCAATACGATGTTCCATACAGGTCATGTCCCGAACAGACATGTGGAGGTTCGCCACCAAATGCCAGATCCGCAGCCGCCTCATCGGCAAGATGCCGATGCGTATTGGGCCGATAAGATTGCTGAAGTAATGAGGGAACAATTTGGGATAAAACCCAAAGTCAACACTTATTCTTATCGGACACCGTATCCTCCAGCGTATGATTTGATCCCGCTTCCACATCGGTACAAAGTACCGGATTTTACAAAGTTTTCCGGACAGGATGATACGTCAACCATGGAGCATGTCAATAGGTTCATTATTCAATGTGGAGAGGCTGGTAACATGGACGAATTGAGGGTTCGTCTATTTTCATCATCATTGTCTGGATCGGCCTTTACTTGGTTCATATCATTACCTCCCAACTCAGTAATTACTTGGGCCGATCTAGAGAAGCAATTCCACAGGTACTTCTTCTCGGGGGTTCATGAGAAGAAGATCACTGACTTGGTCAAGTTGAGGCAACGTAATGATGAGTCGGTTGAAGGATTTGTGCAGAGGATACGAGAGGTCAAGAATAAATGCTATAGCTTGGTTCTGGATGATCGGCAGCTAGCCGATTTGGCTTTCCAGGGTTTGTTGCCACATATCAGGGATAAGTATGCCTCTCAGGAATTCGAAAGTTTAAGTCACTTAGTGCAGAGGATATCTGACCAAGACATCAAGCCTTTCGAGCCTAAGAGGGCATGGAATAAGAAAGTCTCATTTGTTGATGAAGCAACAAGCTCAGATTCCGATGAAGAACCAGTAATCGGTTTGGCAGAGTGGGTAAAAAACAAGAAGCCGATGTCTTGTCCTTTTGGGCAGAAGGAACCAGAGAAGTTCGCCTTTGATACCGCCAAGGCCGATAGAATATTTGACTTTCTACTTCAGGAAGGTCAAATCAAACTGTCACCTAACCACGTGATCTCGTCGGCAGAAGAGTTGAAGAGGATGAGATATTGCAAGTGGCATAATGCGACTTCACATGACACCAACGAGTGCAAAGTATTCAGACAGCAGCTGCAATCGGCTATAGAGTCAGGAAGAATCAAATTTGACAGTTCCAAAGCCCAGAAGCCGATGAAGATAGACCAACATCCTTTCCCGACAAACATGTTGGATGCTAAGGGGAAGGCTAAAGTCTTAACATCGGAGACAGCTGAGAAGAGTGCATCGGTAGATCCTCAGCATCAAGTTACTACTGCCGATGCAAGAAATAAGGGCTTGGTCCAGGAAGGAACTAGCTCAGGAAGACATCTTCGGTCTGGTATCGTCATAACTCATAGAAGGCCACGAGGAAATTGGCAACAACGGGAAGATCGGTATCGGCGCCAGCAGGAAGATTATAGACGGGAAGAAGAAAGACGCCGACAGGAGTGGAATCGGCACAGGGATCATTGGAATTGTCCATTCTTCATCCATTGTTGGGAGGAAAATATCAAGCTTCCTACTGTCAGAGATTGCCCTGAGTGCAACGGTTATGATCGGTACGATAGAACCGATCGGCGTTATCATGATGATGAACGGCGATTTAATGGGCCAATCAGAGGAAGGGCGTCAGTTCATGATCGGCTGGGGGGCAGGCTTAGCGTTCACGATCGGCTCGGTGACCGTGTCCAGTATTTTTCCAGGAACCAGGAAGAGCTCGAGGAGATGGCTAATGCGCGGGTTCCCGATGAGTTCATATTTTGCAGAGATGCTAACACACATCGTATGGAGTCAAGGGAGAACCGACGCCCGATGGCAAGACAAAGGCCACTTCCTCCATGGTGCCCTCAAGGATTAACCAAGACACAGAAAAGGAGATTGCAACGAGAAAGGCAAGAGGAGCTAAACAAGGGAGAGAACTCTGGAAGTCAGCAGCCGTCAGACACTAAGAAGGAAGGTCCATCGGCAGGCGTCAACATGGTCTTCATGTTGCCGATGGAGTTTCTTGCACCAGCCAGTGACGATGACCTGGAATGTTCTGATCAGATAGCTCAGTTGGCTTTGGATCCGATGATGGCTGTCTTTGAGAAACCTGCCGATGACGAGAGGCAGCATCTTAAAGCTTTGTTCCTCAAAGGAAGAGTTGATGGGCAGCCAATGACTAAAATCCTAGTTGATGGTGGAGCTGCTATTAACATTATGCCGTATGCAGTATATCGGAAGCTTGGGAAAGGGGATCAAGATTTGACCAAAATCGATATAATGCTCAAAGACTTTGAAGGAAACGTGTCTCCGGTCAAGGGGGCGATATACGCAGAGTTGACCATCGGCAGCAAAACCTTGCCGACAACTTTTTTCGTGATTAGTGGAAAAGGTGCCTACAACTTATTATTGGGGAGAGATTGGATTCATGCCAATTGTTGTGTCCCATCTACAATGCACCAGTGCTTGGTTCAGTGGGTGGGTAACAAGATTGAGATCGTCCCAGGGGATTCTTCTTATGTTATCGCATCGGCAGAAGCGGATACTTATGAAAGGACTAGGTGCATTTCAGGAGAAGTTTGGGAGAAAGATTTTCTCAAAGTTGCCGATTATGAGATTCTACCGATCCAAGCAGTCGGTTCTGACGACGGTTTTTAATGGATAGATTCGCCGATGATGGAAAATTAGGCCAGGGATTCACATCGGCCGATGATTTGGTAGAAGTAGATATAGGTAGTGGTGATAAGCCTAGGCCTACTTTTATTAGTGCTAAATTAGATCCTGAGTGTAAACGGCAGTTAACTAGTTTGTTAAAGGAATATAAAGATTGCTTTGCTTGGGATTATACAGAGATGCCTGGTTTAGACCGATCAATTGTTGAACATCGGTTACCCATCAAGTCTGGATTTCGGCCACATCAGCAACCAGCCCGCCGATGTAATCCTAACATTCTACCTGATATTAAGGCCGAAATTACTAAGCTTATTGAAGCTAAGTTTATTCGGCAGTGTCGGTATGCCGAATGGATTTCCAATGTTGTTCCGGTTTACAAGAAGAACGGGAAGCTTCGGGTGTGCATTGATTTCAGGAATCTCAATAAAGCTACGCCGATGGATGGATACCCAATGCCTGTCGCCGATCTACTGGTTGATGCTGCGGCTGGCCATCGGGTCATCAGCTTCATGGATGGTAATGCGGGTTACAATCAAATATTCATGGCAGAGGAGGATATTCCAAAAACCGCATTCAGGTGTCCTGGTCATGTTGGACTATTTGAATGGATAGTCATGACTTTTGGGTTAAAGAATGCTGGTGCTACTTATCAAAGGGCTATGAATTTTATATTTCATGAGTTCATCGGCAAGATCGTAGAAATTTATATTGATGATGTGGTGGTTAAGTCTGGGGATTTCTCAAAGCATCTTGCCGATTTACGAAAAGTGTTGGAGTGCACCAGGAAGCATGGATTGAAGATGAACCCCAACAAGTGTGCATTTGGCGTATCGGCAGGGCAGTTTCTTGGTTTTATGGTACATCAGAGGGGTATTGAAATTAGTCGAAGATCTATTGATGCCATCAATAAAATAGTGGCCCCTACCAATAAAACCGAGCTCCAATCCTTGATCGGCAAGGTGAATTTTATCAGAAGATTTATATCGAATTTATCTGGGAGAATTCGTGCTTTCAGTCCTCTTCTTAAATTGAAAGCCGATCAGGAGTTTGTTTGGGGAGAAGAACAGCAGTTGGCTCTGGATGAGATCAAAAGGTATCTAGTAAATCCTCCAGTTTTAGTTCCACCTCAACAAGGGAAACCCTTCAAATTATATTTATCTACCGATGGATCGGTTATCGGTTCAGCTTTAGTTCAAGAATTTGAAGGGAAAGAGAGAGTAATTTATTATTTGAGTAGGGGGTTGATTGATGCTGAAACCAGGTATTCGGCCATTGAGAAACTATGCTTATGCTTATATTTTTCATGTATCAAGCTGAGACATTACCTGTTGTCGGCTGAATGTGCTGTTGTGTGCAAAGATGATGTGGTCCGATACATGCTATCTATGCCGATTATGAGTGGTAGGATCGGTAAATGGATTTTAGCGCTGTCGGAGTTCGATTTGCGTTACGAATCGGCTAAAGCAGTCAAAGGGCAGATCATGGCCGATTTTGTAACTCAGCATTGCGGTCTAGTGGAAACCTTGGAAATTGAACCCTGGACGCTCTTCTTTGATGGATCTACCTGTGACCGGGGGGCAGGAATCGGTATTGTATTGGTTTCTCCTAAGGGGAGGAAGTATGAGTTTTCATTACCGATTGTTGCTACATCGACAAATAATCAGGCTGAGTATCAAGCTCTGATCAAGGGATTGGAGTTGTTAAGAGAAGTTCGTGCTGACGCTGTCGAAATATTCGGGGATTCCATGTTGGTTATAAATCAATTGGCCGGAAGCTATGAATGCCGAAGTGAAGTTCTCATAACCTATTTCGAGAGAAGTATGCAACTGTTAAAGGAATTCAAGAACTTCCGATTGGAGCATGTTCCCCGATTGCATAATGAAGACGCTAATCGGTTAGCCCAGCATGCCTCAGGATATCAGCCAATGATTAATGCGACATCGGCAGTCAGTGCCGGTGATTGGAGGAAAGAAATTATCGACTATCTAGAAGATCCATCCAAAAAAGTTGAAAGACGGGTTCGGTTTCAAGAGACCAAGTATGTGCTCCTTGAAAATGAATTGTATTATCGAAATATCGACGGAATTCTTCTCCGATGCTTGGGTGATGATGAAGCCAGAAGTTTGATGGGGGAAATCCATGAAGGAGTGTGTGGAGCGCATCAGTCAGCTTTTAAGATGAAGTGGATGATTCGAAGGAATGGATATTTTTGGCCAACCATACTTGAAGATTGTTTTAAATATTTCAAGGGATGTCAAGGTTGTCAAAAGTTCGGTAATATCCAGAGAGCACCCGCATCGGCTATGAATCCTATAATAAAACCTTGGCCGTTCCGGGGGTGGGCCATCGATCTGATCGGTCAAATTTATCCACCATCTAGCAAAGGGCATAAGTTCATTCTAGTTGCCACTGACTATTTCACTAAGTGGGTCGAAGCTATTCCTTTGAAGAAAGTCACATCGGCCAATATGATTGATTTTGTGAAGGAGCATATTATTTACCGATTTGGGATTCCTCAAACGATTACTACCGATCAGGGCACCATGTTCACGTCGGGGGAGTTCGATGAATTCGCAATCGGTATGGGAATTAAAGTGTTGAACTCTTCTCCTTACTACGCTCAAGCCAACGGGCAGGCCGAAGCGTCTAACAAAGGAATTATCAAGCTTATTAAACGAAAGATTGAAGAAAATCCTAGGCGGTGGCATACGTTGTTAAATGAAGCACTGTGGTCTTATCGGATGGCTTGTCATGGATCAACCAAGGTGTCACCCTATCAATTGGTGTATGGACATGATGCAGTGTTGCCTTGGGAGATTAAGGCTGGATCTAGGCGATTATCTTTTCAAGATCAATTAGCTGCCGATGATTATGCCACTTTGATGACCGATGAGTTAGATGATTTAGCAGGGCATCGGTTAAAGGCTTTAATGAGTATAGAAGAAAATAAGAAGAGAGTTGCTAGATGGTATGATAAAAAAGTAAAGGCTAAGGAGTTTGTCGATGGGAATTTGGTATGGAAGTTGATTTTGCCAGTCGGGACTAAAAGTTCGAAGTTTGGGAAGTGGTCTCCTAATTGGGAAGGTCCTTATCGGATAAGACACTCAGCTCCTGGTAATGCCTATATTCTAGAAACTCTCGAAGGAGTTGAATTTCCCAGAGCATTAAATGGCAAATATTTAAAGAAGTACTACCCCAGCATATGGATCGACGCATAAAAGTTTAAGTGCCGATAACACTCCTATCGGCTGGATTTAAATGTTCAGGGGCGGACTTAATGTTTCAAAAGATGCCGATAACAGTCTTATCGGCTAGACTAAAGGCTAAAAGCGGAAAAACAAAGGTGTGTTGCCGATGAAAGCTTCAGATGTGCAGCAGCGCTTGGATTGCTGATATGGCGCGCAGCCGAATCTGATTGGCTGTCTCTATCTCTTTGATATCATCATCGGCAGAACCCTCTATCGGCTTCAGCTTCCTCTTCAGCTGCAGCGCTTTGCGACCATGGACGTTTCGTTCTTGTTCAAGGTGCTTGATGGTTTCCAGCAGTCGACTCTCTTCTTGCTGGGCTTGGGACAGGGCGTCCTCTACTTGCTTGAGTTCGGCCAGTAGAGCTTCTCTTTTTGCCGATAGATCAGACACTTTCTGCTTCAGTGCATCACCTGAGGACTTTAAAGTACCGATGTTCTTATGTTTCTCATCGGCTAAGAGTTTTTCTTTCATCATCTCTTCAGAGAGCTGGATTTGAGCGGCTCTATCGGCAAGGCGTCGAGTGGCTCTCTGGTACTGTAGCTGACGGCTTTCTAGGTGTGCAGCATGGAAGAGTGTCTCCTCAGCATCGGCAGGAATTTGGCCTCTAATAGTCTTGAACAGGGCTTTGGCAGGGTCAGAATCGTTGACTAGTTGAGTTGTGTCTTGATGAAGTATGGCCGATAGCTCTTCCAACTTAGCTCTGGTTTCTGCCGATACAGTTCCAACTGCCCGGGAGGAGCTTGCTTCCTCGCCTTCTTCTTCGAAGATATCAATGGTGAAGGAGAATAAGATGTTGGGAGAATCTTGTTCCTGAAAATGAAGATGAAATAAGTCAGTTTTATGGTCAAAACTTCGGCAGACGGTACCGGTGGAAAATTGGATGACTTACTTGCTTCAAGGCAATTTCTTGCCTTTGACTCAAAGATGCCGATGGAGCTACAGGTTGATCGGCAAATGTTGCCGATGGAACGATATCGCCTGAAAGAAGACAGGAAGGATTATGAGACTAAATGAGAATAAGTTTATCGGCGGAAGTATTGTTGAGATATGTTACCTGGAGGAGAGAGAACAGCTGCCTGAGTCGGGGGAACCGCCAATGATATAACTGGACCTGCCGGGCCAGTTGTTTGTTCACCTACGTCAGCTGATGTACCTGCCGTTTGAGGTTCTTCTTGCTGGGGTTCCTCCATCTGTGGTGCTTCCTGTATTGGTTGAGGAGATGGTGCTTGCTGTGCCTGGACTTCTGGAGGAGAAGGGGAAGATTCCACCGGGATTGGGGACACCGGAGGAGGAGGAGGAGTTCCCACTTTCTGACGCTTTGTTCTAGTCTTAGCACCTTGGACGCCTTTCCTCTTTGGCTGGCTGGACTGGGGGGCATCGGCACCTTGGCGTTTGGCTTTTGCCGATGCACCAGTTTGCTGCAACAACAATAAGGAGTTTATGAGCACAGATAACCGATATAAAGGTAGTCAGCATAAATAAAAAAGGGTTTTAACAGATTGCCTTGAAAGCTTGCGCCAGAGTGGAAGCAGTTACCGTTGGTGATGTCTGAGTTTTCCTGGTGGTAACTTTCTTGAGGCGCGCACCCCGGTGCACGATGGTTACCAGATTAGGAGCATTAATTGCGGAGGAGACATCATTGCTGCAGAGAATTTTGGAGCATTAATAGTTTTATACTCCGAAACTGGGGGGCATGTGTTGACACCATTTTTGGGCACGTGTCCAGGATGGCAGGATATGGTGGCAGTACGATGCGGGTTGCTGATGAGGATGGTTGCCGATGAGGGAGAGGTTGAATGTGACTAAGTCCACAGGCAGTAATATGGTGCCGATGACCAGGTAAAAGGGTCTGCCGATGACCATGGCAAGGGGATTGCCGATGGCGCGAAGGAGGAGTCCGGAAGCTGCCAGTTGTCATGTGGAGGAGTTTCAGTTTGTCACGGAGGATAGTTTTATTGTTTCCTTAGTTATTTGCATCGTTTTGTATATGGATTCCGTGTAATTTGGAATTCGAATTCTAATCGTGTCTGGTCGTAGCTCTTCGAGCAGGGTATAAATATAAACCCTAGGACCTTGTAATAGGATATCAAGAAATCAATCAAACATACGTTTTTACTCATATTCCAGCATCTACTTTTCGACGACTTCGTCATACTTTTTTCCTTTTATTACGAGTTCTTAGGAATTCGTCGACTTAAGCTCGGCGTGTTCTCGAGTTCCGCGTGAGTACCTCTTAGCCGTGACATCCGGGCGCATCGCTGTTGTCAGGACTAAAGTATTCGAGTTATCACCTTTGCCGATAGCAAGGTCAAATCGGCTGGCACGCCTTAACGTTTGAATCGGGTATTAGCCCTTTGTGTTTGCAGATCAGTTTTGCATCAACATGTATAAATTCCATTTCTCAAATTCTATAGCTCCAAAAATTGCACAAAAATATTCATAATTCTTTTTACACATAAATCAACCCAGTTTGAATATCTCACATTTTTAGAAGCAAGCATCATATTTTTAGCATATTTTGAACACATGAAATAAAGCACATAAAATCATGTTTTGAGATAAATGACATGCTCATGATGCTTATGCTTGATGAGAATGCTTATGCATTGTTTTTGGGAAGGCTAAGTGCATGCTTAACACCTAGGGTGTTACAGGAAGGGATTAGCAATCATCAATACTGATTACAGAATAGAATATGAGATTGAGTATCTATCATGACATGTATAATTGAGACCATTGTATCTAACTCTTTCATACAAGGATAAGTGTCACATAAAAGATATATGAAGTAATGAATAGTGACAAAGATAAATAGTGTGATCATCATAACTTAGCCACATAATAAATATGATAAGCACCTCAATTAGATACTCTAGAAAGTCATTAGCATGGAATTAGAATGAACTACAATAATATTTCCTAAGTTATTCTCAACTATATAGTCTAGCATTATCATAGTTAGTGCAAGTATACTTAGCAATCATTGTGAGACAAGACTACGCCCATGCATAGTGATATTAGCAAGGTAAATGAGAAACATAGTAATCACTCCCCTGTAATAATGTTGCTCTGCCAGCCCAATACACGAGAGGGGGACTATATAAGAATCAATAAAGTTGTCACTATCACGAACTACCCCACAATCTGGCATATTGGGTACAATCGTAGATAAATACGGTATAAGCACCACGCCTACACAATATCTATCATTTACCCATGGATCCGATGGATAAATGCTATACGATCCTAAACATGTATATAGATCCAATCTAACTAAGCCAAGTACATAACTATGATAAACTAAGAACAATATAATCTTGAATATAAACAAGTAGAGCAAAGCCATAAGCAATATATTGAAGTAGAACAAAGTCATATTCATAATATTGAAGAACAAAGATGATTAGAAGAACAATTAGAAGCACAATTAGATAATTACCAAGAATCCTCTTGACAGATCCGGAAACCAATCGAAGATTGACTCCTTCTAGTTCTAATCCTATGTAGCTATGCTAATATAGATGTCTAATTGATGTGGTGTCTCTAATCTTGATCAGGGGCTTCTTCTCCCTTGGGAATAATGAATTAGGGTTGAGACGCTCTCTCCTCCAGGGGCCAGGGGGTCTGGTTTTATAGTTCCTTCAAGTGAATATGTGCCGTTGGATCAAACCTACATTGATTGAACGGTTATCCTTGATCCTTTGGGTCGGTGGAGATCTTTCCCGAGAGAGAGTCCTGATTGGACTCAGAGAGGGGGCGGGCGCCCAGGGCAACTGGCCGGGCGCCCAGTGCTTGGCCCCGTTCGGGCTCCGCTTCCTTACCGTGGCTTCTGGAGTCTTCTAGATGTAAGATAATTGCGCGGCACGTTGATATCTCTATGTAATCCCGACGTGTGGGCCTTTCTTCCGTATTCCCTGATAACCCCATGCAGAAATAGACAAACACCAAAACTCGTGGAATTCTGTCAGATAAAACCCTAAGTCTAGATGTTGATTTCATTTGGATCCTTTTCTTTGTTTATTTGATAATTAAATTTGATACTTAAGTATCGTCAACAAACTCCCCCAAGCTTAACTCTTGCTCGTCCCTGAGCAAGGATAGATTAGAAGTTGCTGCAATACTTTTAAAAATTGGCGGTACAAATGCTTTTAAATAAGGTCTCATCTCTGAGTTAGAGTAAACTGTCAAGACTTAAAACTTACTTACTTTACCTTTCACCATGGGACTTGTAACCGTCACTTCTGTCTTGATTAGTTAAAAGATAGAACAGTCTAGTCAAGTGCCATGTCTCTTATTCTTGATCAGCTATAGCTCTGGAGTTTTTGCAGATTTTCAAATAAAACTCAGAGATTCCTTGTCTGACTCTCTCAAATCTCTCCTTTGTGGTATTTCTGGATCCTTACCAAGGTAGTGATGGTATATGCCTTCCCTCAAAATATGTAGTATTTATGGTATAAAGCATAGTAACATTGCCTTCTCTCTCATCCTACCCAAATAAGGCTTTAATATCTGGAGCTCATAGGTGGGAGATAAAATATACATACTTACAAGACATTTATTCTATAGTCAAACCATGGATCTAAAGAAACAAGCCAATAAGTTTAATCAAGATGTGCATGTGTGGCGAATGAATGGTGTATGATGGTGGTGATGATAATGGTGAAAGTCTAATTCTACTTTTGCTCTTTGAGGGGACACATACCTTTCTTGCTTTTTGAAATGTTGTGAGGAGAATGAGATGCTCTTCTTTTTTTTCTCTCAGGTGGGTATCTTGTACCCCTAATTCTACTGTCGGACACTTATCCATTTTTACCTCTCGTCTCACTTTTTCTTTCATTCGAGGTTCCGGGCACTTGCCCCTTTTATTTCTTCGTATCTCTTTTTTTTAGAGCACCCATCTCATGAGATAGTATAGCAAGTGGTAGTAATAAGATAACTTGAGCATTTATTTCACACGGGAAAAACAGAAATATTTTTGGTTATTCTCTCCCGGAGTAGGAGTAGAATATTTTTGGTGGTTCTAGAGATGGAAATGGGTGGATATATGTGGATGGTACTTCCGGAATAAAAGTAGCATATGTGAGTGAACGTGCAAGTGAATCTTGATTTTAACCACATGACAAGCACCTAAGGGTCTACACAGCTTGACCACACTCAATGCTCATAAGCAGTAAATAGTAAATGTGTGGCTCAGAGTCTAGCAAGCATGTATATATGGCTGTGGTAGGAATTTAAACTCTCATCATACAGGAACTCATCATGTGTTATTTTAAAGATTTTCAAAGATAAAATTCTCCAGAATTCTAGCATATCTAGGAACAGATAAACAGCAGCTCAACCTTCCCATATCATATCCGTTAAAAACTTAGACTTCACATCAAGTTTTTATCCCACAAGTTTAGGTTTAGAGCAAGCTTTAAATTATAACAGTTATGTCTAAACTTGAGAGAAAATTCCAATTTTGAAAATTAGGCATAGCAACTATTCATCATATCCATGCTAAAGTTTTATTTAGATACAGATTAGCATAGCCACTTTATTTATTTATTAAACATACTAAGCAAAAGATATATATATATATGCATAAAATCTTTATTTGGTTTTCCATAGTTATGTATATTTATATAAATATAAGTACAAATATAGATAGAAAGATAGAAATACTTATCGGGATAAATGGGGGTGCTATCCCCCAAGCTGAATTTTGATGTAATTTCTCCTGATATAGCTAGCAGGTGGCAGAGGTGTATTTGAAAGTCGGCAGTATCTTGACAGCGATTAGAATGTCCTCCGTCTGCTAGTCTTCTCGATTCTTAAATTCTGTGGAGCTCAAATAGACAACAAAGCTTGTGGAACTGATTAAGTGTTAGCATAAATATCTAGCCTTCATCATATTGAGACTCCTTAATAAATGTTACTCCCTATTTTTATATTTTTATTTTATTAAGCAAAAAAGAAATATTTATTTTATTTTTATGCCACCACAGTGAATGTACTTATGGGTTTTATGCCACTCATATACTCACATGAGGCTTACTGTTTTTTAATATTTTTATTTTCTTTTTAGGATAGTATGATTATAACTAATTAAGTAAAATAATTGAAAGGGAAAGGATAACTACCAAGTTTACCTCTTAGCAAGGCATTCGGTGTTTTTATGTCCTTCGAATGGGACTCTCCGTTTTCTAGTTGTCCTGGGATTCGTTGGGTGGCGTAGTCGGTACTTCCGGCGGCGCCTCTTCTTCATATATAGTTATCTTCTCTCTCCATACCTGACTTGGTGGTTCGGTCTCCTTAGGATAGTTCTATTTAAACAGTACGTCTTCTGACCTTACAACTTCTCCTTCATAGTCTGCCCATCCGTCCATGATAATTTTCCTCCTCTGGTTGCGGTTGCGTCGCTTTCTGAGCTACTTGGATTCTTCATCGATATAGTTAGGGTCATTAAAATAGTGGCGTACCTTCTCTGAGGGGAAGTGCATATGGACTTCTCACGTTCCAATGTAGATGATTGCTTTAACGGTGGTGAGGAACGGTCTTCCAAGGATGATGGGTGGATCGTACTCGTCTTCTCCCATGTCAATAACCTGAAACACTATGTAGACAAAATGATCATCTATTTTGACTGGGACATCAGTTACTATTCCTTTAACCTCTCGAAATGTCTGATCTGCCATCTGGAGCTGAATGTATGTTGGTTTTAGGGACATGGTTCCGTACAAGAGCCGATAGGTGACTGCAGCCAATATGTTGACGCCCGATCCGGTGTCACAAGTCGTCTTGTAGAAGTTGTATCCATTTATGGAGCAATAGCTGCTAGGCATTCCTGGGTCGTCCTTCTTAGTCAGAAATGGTGACTTAAGTTGGTGATCTTGACCTCCATGAACTGCAGTGACCATCTTAGCTGTCTCGGTCCACACTTGCTTGTTCCTGTTCCTCCTGTTGGTCCTCTTCCTTGATTCACGTCTGGATTGATCTGGGATTTGTGTAGTCTTGTTCTTGAAGGAAAACGTTTCCTTCCTCCCTTTGATGTAGAAACTGATCTTAGCAGCACTAGCGTAGATGACAGCTCCCGAGGTGTTCAAGAATGGCCTCCCTAAGATGATGGGTGCTCTTTCATCATTACCAGTCTCTATCACCATGAAGTTTGCTAGGCATATAAGGTACCAACTCGGACACAAAGGTTCTTCAATATTCCTTTTGGAAAACTTAACGCCTGATCTGCAAACTGCAAACACATGGTTGTTTCTAATAAAGAATATGTAAAGAATTTTTCATAGAGTACCCTGGGTATAATGTTGACGCTAGAGCCATAGTCGCAGATTGCTTATGGGATGTCCACCATGCCGATGGAGATCGGGATGACGAGGCGTCCTGGATCGCCTCTCTTGACCGGCAGAAGGTCAGTAGTAACTTCAGTGATGGGGTTACTCAACTTATTACCTGCATCAAACATTTCTACAAGATTTGCAGATTCTAATCCTTCCGGTTGTGATGGTATACCGGGGTTAGTAGTAGGAACAGCAACAGCTATTTGATTTAACCGAGATTCAATCATTTTATTAAAGCTAATTTTATTCTTGATGGTAGTAGAGAAATTATCCATTCTATTATTTATATTTTCTAGCATTTTATCATTTGATGCCAATTTCTTAGATAGGTTATCCATTAGCTTTCCTTGATTAGACACTAACTCTCTCAGAGGTGGAAATTATTAGTATTGTTGTAAGAATTATTACCTTGATAATTACCTGAGTAGTTAGGCCTCTGTTGATTCCAACCTTGATTTTGTTGAGGAGGGTTGTAGTAGTAGTTGTTGTTATTGTTGATGTAGTTTACATCCTCAAGCATCTCAGGGCAGTGATTGCCTGAGTGTCCAGTATCTCCAGACTCCTCACAAGTCATGTGAGAGTCGTAGATGTGCATCACTTCCTTCTTGTCTCCAGCTCTATCATCGAGCTTCTTCATGAGCAGGTCTAGCTTTGTAGACAGCATGTCTACCTCCTTGATCTGATGCATACCTCCACCTCTCTTGCGTGTCTGGGTCCTCTCTTCATTCCAGCCTTGGTTGGATGCCATCTTCTCCCAAGAGCTGTGGCTTGTGGTATGGTGAGTGATAGGAATGCTCCTCCAGCTGCAGCATCTATGGTTTCTCGGGCACTGTTGCCGAGCCCATGATAAAATGTCTGCATTAGTAGCCAACTCTCCATTCCATGATGGGGACATTCTAGGATGTAGTCTTGGAAGCGCTCCCATGCTTCTGGAACGGATTCGTCATGTTGTTGCTGAAAACTTGTAATCATCCCACAGAGAGCATTGGTCTTGCCCATGGGAAAGAACGTAGCCAGAAAGTTCGTAGAGCAGAGTGCCCACGTAGTATTCTTCTCCTTTCTAGCGTAAAACCACTGCTTCGCTCTCCCCAACAGTGAGAATGGGAAGAGGAGAAGTAGTATAGCATCTCTGGGGACTCCTGATATGGTAAATGTGCTGCAAATCTCTAGGAAGTGTTGGAGATGAGCACTAGCATCTTCGTGTGCCTTCCCACATAACTGGTTGGATTGCACCATGTTGATAAGTCCACTCTTGAGCTCAAAGTTGCCGTCGATCTCTGCAGCAGGTCCAGTGCAGATGTTGTCCGTAGTGGAAGCTGAGAACTCGCGGATCGATTTGGTCGCCATGGCTTCGAATTCTGAAGACAAGTTCCGGTGATCTTCTTGATTGGATGAAGCTTCTTGCTGAAGTGTTGATGATCTCTCTTGAGCTTGGCTCTAGTTTTTCTGAATAAGGCTTCGGGATTGTCAACAAAATTTCCTGGAAGATGTCTTCTATTCATACATTCCCCTGCATAAGATAAAAATAGAAAAATATCAGGGTAAAACTGTATGAGAGAATAGATAAGCTCAATCATATTAGTGATGCGAATGATAACTCAAAATTCTATATCCATTCCTGATTAGTAATCAACCTTCCCCGGCAACGGCGCCAAAAATGCTTGTTGGGTATTCTTAACATCATTACCAAAAGTAGACTTAGTTTTCTAATTCTAGTAACGGTGCCAAAAATGCCAAACCTATCCCTCATACCACTTAAGCCAAGTTGTCGTCCCCAGCATGACATGAGAGACGCGGTATTGAAAATTGCAATTGCTCTTCTAAATAAATAATGAATGAGATCTGCAAGCGCATAGATTAATACCGATATAGCATTTTAACCAGGAAGTATTCCAGGTATCGTTATTTATATTTTTACCACTGGGAAGGGATTAGCAATCATCAATATTGATTACAGAATAGAATATGAGATTGAGTATCTATCATTGCATGTATAATTGAGAACATTGTATCTAACTCTTTCATACAGGGATAAGTGTCACATAAAAGATATATGAAGTAATGAATAGTGACAAAGATAATTAATCTGATCATCATAACTTAGCCACATAATAAATATGATAAGCACCTCAATTAGATACTCTAGAAAGTCATTAGCATAGAATTAGAACGAACTACAAGAATATTTCCTAAGTTATTCTCAACTATATAGTCCAGCATTATCATAGATAGTGCAAGTATACTTAGCAATCGTTGTGAGACAAGACTACGCCCATGCATAGTGATATTAGCAAGGCAAATGAGAAACGTAGCAATCACTCCCCTGTAATAATGTTGCTCTGCCAGCCCAATACACGAGAGGGGGACTATATAAGAATCAATGAAGCTGTCACTATCACGAACTACCCCATGATCTGGCATATTGGGTACAATCGCAGATAAATACGTTATAATCACCACGCCTACACAATATCTATCATTTACCCATGGATCCGATGGATAAATTCTATACGATCCTAAACATGTATATAGATCCAATCTAACTAAGCCAAGTACATAACTATGATAAACTAAGAACAATATAATCTTGAATATAAACAAGTAGAGCAAAGCCATAAGCAATATATTGAAGTAGAACAAAGTCATATTCATAATATTGAAGAACAAAGATGATTAGAAGAACAATTAGAAGCACAATTAGAGAATTACCAAGAATCCTCTTGACAGATCCGGAAACCAATCGAAGATTGACTCCTTCAAGTTCTAATCCTATGTAGCTATGCTAATCTAGATGTCTAATTGATGTGGTGGCTCTAATCTTGATCAAGGGCTTCTTATCCCTTGAGAATAATGAATTAGGGTTGAGAGGGTCTCTCCTCCAGGGGCCTGGGGGTCTGGTTTTATAGTCCCTTGTTGACGGTCCTTAATGCTCACATTTAACCATCAACTAATCATAGAAAAGGATCCAAATGCAACCAACACCTAGACTTAGGGTTTTATCTGACAGAATTCCACGAGTTTTGGTGTTTATCTATTTCTGTAGGGGGTTATTAGGAAATATGGAAGAAAGGCCCACATGTCGGGATTACATAGAGATATTAACGTGCCGCGCAATTTTCTACCATCTAGAAGACTCCAGAAGCCACGGGAACGAACGGGAAGGCGATCGGGCTCGGAGGCAGGGCGCCCGCCCTACTCTCTTGGGCGCCCGCCCTGCTACAGTACCCAATCAGGGTCAACTTCGCGGATCGTGCTCCACCGACTCTAAGGATCAAGGAAAATCACGCGATTAAGGTCGGTTTGATCGGATGGTGGAGAATAACGTGGAAATTCCTTGGGAGCTACTCTTCCTAGATTTCTTGGGAGCTACTCTTCCTAGATTTCTTGGGGGCTACTCTTCCTGGACTATATAAGCAGACCCCCACCAGCCCCTGGAGGCATACCTCTTCTACAGAATCAAAGTTAGGGTTTCAATTCTTCATCCAAGTAGAGAGGATCCCTCTAGTTCTTCTAGTTCTACCTCTAGTTCATCTAGATCTAGTTCTAGTTCTAGTTCCTCTAGTTCTAGTTCTAGTTAGTTCTAGTTGTAATCTAGAAAATAGGGAGAGAAGAGGAGAGCGGAGGAGGAGCCGGATCTGTCGGATCTTCCTCAACATTGTACTTTTGTAGCAACTGGTTCGTTCTTTATCGTTCTCCAGGTTCTTCAATTCATAATCCTGAGTTCTTTAATTACTTTTATTTACATTCAAGTTATTTATTGGATTCCTGCTTGCATCAAGTGCTCTAATCTTTGCAACATTAGAGTAGTAATTAATAGATTAGACGTGGCATTTATTCTTGCAATTACCTGGAATTGCACCCAATCCTGCGGATTGTTGTGGTAGCCTTAGGGTAGTGACAGCCCTAACGGTCGACGTATTCCACCTCATTCGTATCGGTGTTTGTAGGACCGTAGTCAGACCTTCCTAGCCCCCTTCTCATCTCTTTCTATGGTTAGTGCTCTGATGTCCCGAAATAGATAATATTGAAGTAATTCTTGATTCTTAGATCAACTAGAGAACTCTCATAAAACTTCCTCTCTTTCCACCAAAAATAATTATATAGTTATCCTTGGGCAATATTGATTCTTAATTAGTACAGTCACGTTCCCTGTGGAAAATCGATACTCTGGAATACTCCCGGGTGAAAGCTACATCGGTATCCGTGTGCTTGCGGATTTTTTCTGTTTGCGTTTAAAATACCCAACAAGCTTTCTCGCGCTGTTGCCGGGGAACGGTAGCTGTGCTAGTTTCAAACCAAGTCGTTTGTGTATCCTTTTTCTTTTCTTTTTTTACCACACTCACCTTACCATTTTCACCTTACCACATGGATTTCACTCCTATCTATAAATTCTTTGCTCCAAAGGGCGAGTTATTAGAGCCACCACCATCATCACATCCAATTCTTACAGATGGCTACGACCTCGGCCCTGATCTAATAGCCATGATTCAGGACCAACCCTTCTCTGGGAAGTAGATGAAGATCCATACACTCACCTTAGAGAATTTGAGCAGTTGTGCTCTTGCCGATCTATTTCCGGCATGACACAAGAAACCCTTAAATGGAAACTATTTCCATTCTCCCTTTGGGAAGAGCAAAAAAGTGGTATGCTCATTCTATAGGATGCGTTAATGGAAATTGGGATGAACTTCGGGACAACTTTTGTCTCGCTTTCTTCCCACTTTTTCGAATCGCTGACCTTAGAATCGAAATTCTTACATTCAAACAAAGAGAGAAGGAAACTTTAGGAGCAGCTTGGGATAGGTTCACAAGCCTTACCAATTCCGGTCCAAACCTTGCCCTACCTGACAATGTATTGTACTACCACTTTTATCGTGGTGTAAACAAGGAAGCTGCTCTTCACCTCGACATTGCTTTAGGAGGATCATTCACACACAAACTCACAGATGAGGGGACAGCCATCCTAGAAAGAATCCTTGAAAATACCCCTTACACGGGTATTTATGATGAGTTTCCTGAAGAAGAAGAAGAAGAAGTCGAGCCTGAACCTAAACCAAAAGATGAGGAACTTGCAACTGAGTTAGGAATTCCACCTGACCCACCTATTAATTTGGTTGTAGAGAAACCTCCTGATAAGGGAATGCAAAACCAACTAAGGGATGATGAACCACCACCTTTAGAACATCCCTTTGAATTCGAGGAAGATCTTTTTGAAGATTATGGAAACACCTCGAATTTTCCTATCCAAACACGTCCTCTAGCAGGGACCACTCAATCCATTCTAAGAGTAGAATCTGTAGATATAGAACACATCAAAAGCCTTTCGGCTATTTTGAGTTATGAATGGCTAACAGAAGCAGAGCTGTCTCTTGAGGTAGCTCGAATCATCACTCCTTCAACCATTCTTCTGTGCCAAATTAGAGGGTCCCCTAGGAAGGTCCACTACAATCCATATGTTGGGATAAATGTTATTTCCAAGGAGTTAGCTGGCACTCTTTATCCCAATGAGTCCATAACCCCATCTAAAAAACTTTTACAAAGTCCATCTAGATTAATTCTAGAAAGCCATGGGGTATTAATAGCAGTTCCTGTTAGAATCAAGGACTCTGGAATGTCTAGATTTTCACATTTTTGACATACCGGAGATTCCTCTCATGATTGGCAGACCAATCATGAAACTTCTACAGGAACAACCACAACGAGGTCATTTAGACTTCAAGGTTGGGAATTCCACTATTGTTGTTCCTCTTGTTAGATCAATTAACACGATAGTGGAACCCAAACTTGACCCAGATCCTATTGAGGAGATCTTAATGGTGACTCAAGAGGAGATGACCCAACCAATCTTTAATCATGAACACTTTGTTCAAGAAGAAGAAGAGTGGGTAGAACCCGTTGAGCTAGATAAAAATGAACAACCTTCACCTCCTTCGATAGAGTTAAAACCTCTTCCTTCTGGCCTTAGATATGTCTTTTTGCACAACAACCCAAAAACTCCAGTAATTATTAGTGACAAGATTTCCGATTATGAAACACAACAACTTGTCACTGTTCTTGAAAGGCATAGATCAGCATTTGGCTACTCTCTCGAGGATCTCACGGGCATTAGTCCCATTCTCTGCACTCATCGTATCCCTATTGATCCTAATTTTACACCTTCAAGGGAAACACAACGGAGACTTAACAATGCTATGCGAGAGGTTTTTAAGAAAGAGGTCCTCAAACTCTATCGTGCTGGGATTATTTATCATGTGCCACATAGTGAGTGGGTTAGCCCTGTCCAAGTAGTGCCAAAGAAAGGAGGAATGACGGTTGTTAGGAATGAGAAAAATGAACTCATCCGTCAACGAATTGTCACTGGGTGGCGTATGTGTATTGACTATCGAAAACTCAATAAGCCTACAAAGAAAGATCACTTTCCGTTACCCTTCATTGATGAAACGTTGGAACGGCTGGCAAACCACTCTTTCTTCTGTTTCCTTGATGGTTATTCTGGATATCACCAAATCTCAATCCACCCAGATGACCAAGAAAAGACTACCTTTACATGCCCATATGGAACTTATGCATACCGACGAATGTCGTTCGGATTGTGCAATGCTCCGGCTTCTTTCCAACGGTGCATGATGTCTATTTTCTCGGACATGATTGAGAAGATCATGGAGGTTTTCATGGATGATTTTACCGTCTATGGCAAAACCTTCGATCATTGTTTGGAAAATTTAGACAGAGTCTTGCAGAGATGTGAAGAAAAACACTTAATCCTGAACTGGGAGAAATGCCATTTTATGGTTCAGGAAGGAATAGTGCTAGGACATAAAGTGTCCGAACGTGGTATAGAGGTGGACAAAGCAAAGATTGAAGTTATTGAAAAACTTCCACCTTCCACGAATGTGAAAGGAATCCGTAGCTTTTTGGGACATACAGGGTTCTATAGACGCTTTATCAAGAATTTCTCTCAAATGGCTAGACCCCTAACTAATCTCCTAGCTAAGGACACACCTTTCATCTTTAGTGATGAGTGTCATGAATCTTTTCAAACTCTTAAGAAAGCACTCATCTTAGCCCCGATTATCCAACCACCTGATTGGAATCTTCCTTTTGAGATCATGTGTGATGCTAGCGATTTTGCGGTTGGTGCCATTTTAGGACAAACCAAGGATAGAAAGCATTATGCCATATCCTACGCTAGCAAAACCTTGTCTGGACCACAGCTCAATTACACTACAACTAAAAAAGAGCTTTTAGCTATTGTCTTTGCTATAGACAAGTTTAGATCTTACTTAGTGGGGGCAAAGATAATCATCTATTCAGACCATGCTGCTCTCAAGTACCTCCTCACTAAGAAAGATGCTAAGCCTCGTCTAATTTGATGGATTCTTCTACTCCAAGACTTTGACATAGAAATCCAAGATAGGAAGGGAGTTGAGAATTCTGTAGCCGACCACTTGTCTAGGCTTCAATATAAGGAAACACATGATGAGCTTCCCATAAATGACTACCTAAGGGATGACATCCTACTTAAGATAACACATGCAGATCCATGGTACGCAGACATCGTAAACTTTATAGTAAAAGGCTATGTCCCACCTAGTGCAAACAAAAGGAAGTTGCTTCACGATAGTCGTTTCCACCTTTGGGATGAGCCATATCTTTTCCGAGTCTGCGCTGATGGACTCTATGGAAAGATGCCATGCCTCGCCATATGGAGGACACTATGGAGCATTTCGGACACATGCTAAAATTTGGCAAAGTGGTTTTTTCTGGCCAACAATGTATGAAAATACAAAGGACTTTGTCAGGAGATGCCACCGGTGTCAAAAACATGGGAATATTAACTCACGAAATGAAATGCCTCTCACAAATAATCTTCAAGTAGAACTTTTCGATGTTTGGGGCATTGATTTCATGGGGCCATTCCCTATGTCTGGGAATTGCAAATATATCTTAGTAGCTGTGGACTACGTATCCAAATGGGTGGAAGCCCTACCTTGTCAATCAGCTGATTCAAAACATGCCAAGAGAATGTTCCATGAAGTAATCTTTCCTCGCTTTGGTATACCCCGGATAGTTATAAGCGATGGAGGTTCCCACTTCATCGATAAAATCTTCCGGAAGTAACTAGCCGATCATGGAGTTTGACACAACGTCACAACACCATACCATCCTCAGACCAGCGGTCAAGCCGAAACATCTAACAAACAAATCAAAAATATTTTACAAAAGACCGTAGATGAGATGGGTAAGGGGTGGAAGGACAAACTTCCTGATGCACTTTGGGCATATAGAACTGCATTCAAAACACCCATAGGCATGTCACCTTATCAACTTGTATATGGAAAAACTTGTCACTTGCCTGTGGAAGTAGAGTTTAAGGCTCATTGGGCACTCAAGAAATGGAACATGGATCTCCACCTCGCTAGTGAGAATCGTCTGATGCAACTATCTGAGCTAGAAGAATGGAGAGAGAAAGCCTACCACAATTGAAGGATTTATAAAGAGAGAACAAAACGATGGCATGATAAGAGAATCAAGCACAAGGAGTTTAAGCCTGGAGATAAGGTTCTACTATTCAATTCAAGAGTTAAGCTCTTTGGGCATGGTAAGCTACGAAGTAAGTGGGATGGACCATACAAGGTTATTGACACTTCAACTCATGGAGCCATTACCATCCAAGATGACATAGGTAACACTTTTAAGGTAAATGGTCAACGCTTGAAAATCTATCTCGAGCCACAAAACAACCTTGTAGAGGAACTTGATGTGATTGAGTTCATAGAATTCTCACATTAAGCTCTCATAAGCTCTAGGCAATTACCTAACCCTTAACATGTTCCACAAGTTTTGTTGTCTATTTGGGTTGTGCAAGATTTTGAGGCTTAAGAAGAGTGAGACCGAACATGCAGGCCACCAGAGTGAATGACTATGTCAACATCCAGCTTGGGGGAGGCACCCCACGTGTATCTAGATAAGTATTACTTCCCTTTATTGGTTTTATTTACTAGTATTTGGAAATAAATTTTAAAAAAAATGCATAACCATGAAACCAAACAAAGTTTTTTCTTTTGAGTAATATATAATAGTTTCGTGTAATCCTATGTTTTAAATAAAATAAAAAGAAAGTTTGATCCAAGTCTAGGTAATTGACAAACATGATATGAGAAGGTCTGAGCTATTATTTAACTTGTTCCATGTTTTGCTATAGTTCTGGAGATTTTATCTTTTAGTTCATAAAAAAATATATGAGATCATAATACCTAGAGTCTTATAAGATATAAATATTAAAACTGTGGGCGCTTGCTTTGTTCAAGCCATTGTTAATTCGTAGTTTTGGTTGAGAGAATTATCATGCTCCCAAGATCAAGATCTTTTTGTTTTAAAAATATAAAAGATTCACTCTTCCGAAGTATTATTGCGTTAGAGGCATGGGACTATGCAAAAATTTGATTCGAAAAAAAAGAGAGTGAGACGAGAGGTAAAAATGGACAAGTGTCCGAAGTAGAATTAGGGGTACAAAGATACCCACCTGAGTGGAAAAAATGGATATGTGTCCGACAGTAGAATTAGGGGTACTTGCTGCCCACTTGAAAAAAAGAAGAGACTGAAAAAAAGAAAAAAATGATAGCCCATGGTCCCTCTAATAAGCAATATACCAGTAAGAGATGACAAACTTCTCAAAAAGGTCAAAAGTCTTGATCTAGGAGTATGACAATCCTCTCCCTTACTCCGAGCGTTGACATAGCAAAATGCAAAGTAAGTATGCTAAAACTTTTAAAGCTCTACTTATATATCTTTTGAGAAGAAGGCGAATGCCTCAGTTTTATTTTGCAGACTTATAAAAAACTCCAGAACAAAGGTAAGACAGAAGAACTTGAGACATAGTGCTTGACTTGATCGTTCTGTTTTTCAATCACTTAAGACCTTAGTGATAACTTAAAAACCCTATAGTAAGAGGCATAAAAGTAACCCCTGTTTTCTTGCTGATTTTAGCTTTGCTCAGGGACGAGCAAAGGTTAAGCTTGGGGGAGCTTGTTGACGGTCCTTAATGCTCACATTTAACCATCAACTAATCATAGAAAAGGATCCAAATGCAACCAACACCTAGACTTAGGGTTTTATTTGACAGAATTCCACGAGTTTTGGTGTTTATCTATTTCTGCAGGGGGTTATCAGGAAATATGGAAGAAAGGCCCACATGTCGGGATTACATAGAGATATTAACGTGCCGCGCAATTTTCTACCATCTAGAAGACTCCAGAAGCCACGGGAACGAACGGGAAGGCGATCGGGCTCGGAGGCAGGGCGCCCGCCCTACTCTCCTGGGCGCCCGCCCTGCTACAGTACCCAATCAGGGTCAACTTCGCGGATCATGCTCCACCGACTCTAAGGATCAAGGAAAATCACGCGATTAAGGTCGGTTTGATCGGATGGTGGAGAATAACGTGGAAATTCCTTGGGAGCTACTCTTCCAAGATTTCTTGGGAGCTACTCTTCCTAGATTTCTTGGGGCCTACTCTTCCTAGACTATATAAGCAAACCCCCACCAGACCCTGGAGGCATACCTCTTCTACAGAATCAAAGTTAGGGTTTCAATTCTTCATCCAAGTAGAGAGGATCCCTCTAGTTCTTCTAGTTCTACCTCTAGTTCGTCTAGATCTAGTTCTAGTTCATCTAGTTCTAGTTCTAGTTCTAGTTCCTCTAGTTCTAGTTCTAGTTAGTTCTAGTTGTAATATAGAAAATAGGGAGAGAGAAGAGGAGAGCGGAGGAGGAGCCGGATCTGTCGGATCTTCCTCAACATTGTACTTTTGCAGCAACTGGTTCGTTCTTCATTGTTCTCCAGGTTCTTCAATTCATAATCCTGAGTTCTTTAATTACTTTTATTTACATTCAAGTTATTTATTGGATTCCTGCTTGCATCAAGTGCCTGGCCCCGTTCGGCCTCCGCTTCCTTCCCGTGGCTTCTGGAGTATTCTAGATGTAAGATAATTGCGCGGCATGTTGATATCTCTATGTAATCCCGACGTATGGGCCTTTCTTCCGTATTCCCTGATAACCCCCCTGCAGAAATAGACAAACACCAAAACTCATGGAATTCTGTCAGATAAAACCCTAAGTCTAGATGTTGATTTCATTTGGACCCTTTTCTTTGTTTATTTGATAATTAAATTTGATACTTAAGGATCGTCAACAGTCTCCTAATTGGGAAGGTCCTTATCGGATAAATTGGTCTGCTCCTGGCAATGCTTATATTTTATAAACTCTCGAGGGAGTTGATTTTTCTAGAGCATTAAATGGAAAATATCTAAAGAAGTATTACCCGAGCATCTAGATCGATGCATAAAAGTTCAAATGCCGATAACACTCCTATCGGGTGGATGAAATGTATCTAAGATCATGTATGTTGTTTTAAAGTGTCGATAGCAGTCCTATCGGCTAGACCAGAATGGTAAAAGTTTCTAAGGGCAGGGGTTGCCGATGAATAGTTCATAGGTTCAGCAAACCTTGGATAGTGGATATGGCGCGCAGTCGAATTCGGTTGGCCTCTTCTATCTCCCGGATATCCTGATCGGCAGAACCCTCTACTAGTTTCAACTTCTTTTTCATCTACAGTGCCTTATGAGCCTGGATGTTTCGTTCTTGCTGAAGAGTCTTGAGCATCTCAGGTAGCTGGCTTTCTTCTTGCTGAGCTTGGGTCAGAGCCTCTTCTACTTATTTGAGCTCAGCTAGCAGAGCTTCCCATCTTGTCCATAGATCAGAAATCTTTTGTTTCAGTGTATCCCCTGAGGACTGCTGAATGCCGATGCTCTTATGTTTCTCATCGGCAAGGCGCTTTACTTGCATTACTTCCTCTTTGAGTTGGGCATAAGCAGCTCTATCGGCAAGATGCTGGGTAGCTTTCTAGTATTGGAGCTGACGGCTTTCTAGATGGGCAGCTTGGAAAAGAATCTCTTCGGCATCGGCTGGAATTTGCCCGCGAAGGGTCTTAAACAAAGCTTTGGCTGGGTCAAAATCATCAACCAACTGGGCAGTATCTTGATGCAGTAGAGTCAACAGGTCTTCCAGCTTGGCTTTGATTTCTGCCGATGAGATCCCTACTGCTTGAGAGGAGCTTGCTTCTTCGCCCTCATCATCGGAAATATTGATGGCGAAGGAGAATAAGCTGTCTGGGGAGTCTTGTTCTTGAAAGAGAATAAGAATAAGTTATTTGATTGTCAAATATTAGTGATATAAAGAATATAAATCAGATAACTTACTTGCTTCTGGGCAATTTCGCGCCTCTGACTTGAAGATGCAGTCGGCACTGTAGGCTGATCAGCTAAAGTTGCCGATGGGATAATATCAACTGAGAAATTACAAGGGTAATTATGATTTGCAGAAATAGAAGTCATCGGTATTAACGTTATAATCAGTACTTTACCTTGAGGGGGTGCAGTGCTTGTTTGTTCTGGAGGAACAACCGATGATATACTCAAGTCAGCTGGATCGGCAGTCTGCTCAGACAGATCGGCTGGTGCTTCTTGTGGCTGAGGTGCTGGTCGAGGAGGGGACGGTACTTGCTGTGTCTGGATTTCTGGTGAAGAGGGGGACGATTCCACATGAATCGGCGACACTGGACGACGAGGAGAAGATGTTGCTGTCCTCTGGCGCTTTGGTTGCGACTTAGTGCTCTTGGGACCTTTTCTCTTGGCTTGGCTAGGCTGGGGGGCATCGGTACTTGTTTGGGCGCTTTTGATCTTCACCGATTTGCTAGTTTGCTTTTATAACAGTCAAAGATGTCATAAATAGAGACATAAAATAATATTAATGAAATCTTGTTGAAAAACATAAAAATTACCGATGAAGTTCCCATGGCAGTAGATGTACCCTGAAAAGATTATATGAGTCTGGGACAAAATCGGTATAAACAAAGGAAATTAGGAGTTTACCTTGAAAGCCTGTGCCAAAGTGGCAGCAGCTATCGATGGGGATGTCTTTGACCGTTTTGTGGTCGTCTTCTTGAAGCGCACGTTGCGATGCGCCAGGGCTGCTAAGCTTGGAGCGTTATGACCGATGGGAGAGATTGGACCTGATGGAAGGAGTTCGATCGGTCTTCCACTTCTGCTGATTGTCGGGGCTCGGTTGTTGACCTGTTAAAACCAAAAAAAGAGTAAGCCACCGATAGGGTCAGAAGTTACAAAGGAACTGAGATATCGGTCACAGACTTACAACATTACCGGGAACCTTGTAGTTGGGGTCGATCATGCCACGGTATACCATAGCCGATGTGTCGAACAAGTGTTCCTTCCACTCTTCCAACCATTATTTATACATCTGAGTAATGAAAGGGGCTGGAACCCATGCCGATAGATCGATGTCTGACGTATCGGCATTTGGCTGAAGTTGAGCTATCCTTATCCACTCAAGTCCACTAGTTATGGTCTCCCTTGGCTTCACCACATTGGCATAACAGAGTCTGATCTGTAGCTGACCAAAAGCTAATTGGCGAGCCAATGCTGATGGATTGTAAAATTCATAAGTGCGACTAGAGTTTTTTCCGCTGCCAAAGGTGTTTACTAGGATGGCTCTTGGAGTGATAATTTCCATCATTAAGTCATTATCCTCGTTGAGGGCATCATCAAAAGGTTGGAAGATGAGTGGGAATCTGGTCTCTGGATCTTCATAAGGCATCCATGCCCGCTGATCCTTGGGAAGACCATCATATAGAGTCTGGAAGAATAGGCTAATCTGGTCTTCGTTGCCACCAGTACCAGGTTGGACTATAGTAGTCTCACCATAGTTCAGGGATGTTCGAGTTGCTGATTCTTCATCAGCCAGTTCATGGTCTTCGGTGATATCTCTGGGGAATTGTTGTGCAAAGAGGTCGAACAGGAGACATTTATACATATGAACGTTAAGCCACATGTTGATGAACCACCAAGGGCCTCCTAGGTTGCCGATGGGTTGACCTAACAGAAGCTTCTCGGTCACTTGATGAAGGGGTGATAGGCATAGCCGAGCAAATATCGCCCAAGAGGAAATCGGCCGCCATTGGCTAGTCTTTCGGCTGCCGATAGGTAAACAGAGGTTGGTCCTACTGATCGGCCACAGAAGACGAACTTGTCTAGCAACATGTTCAGGAAAGTGGCGTGTTCCCTTTGCCCAACAGGTCCTGTCCTCTGGTATTTTTGGATGTATCCTGACCAGCCGCCGATGTTATGAGTTTCTACTTTGCGCTCGGGTTTACGATCGTATAAATGACTATCATCGGCAGATTATATATCTAAGCCAGTGAGCATGAGCACATCGGCAAGAGTGGGTGAAGCAGGGCCATGGCCAAACAAGAAAGCATTAAGGGTGTCTGACCAGAAGTATGAAGCTGCTATCAACAGTGATTCATTTCTTTCCATATCGGCAATGGATAGCCTGATGCACTGGTCTAGCTTACGCTGACCCCATTGGACTTCATTTGAGTTGCGGATTCTCAAGAACCAATCTCTCCATCCCTTAGAAGAACTGGGCTAGGATCGAAAGGTGTCTTTCCACAGATCTAAAGAGAAGTTCTCATTTCTAAAATGGATCCTGTTCATTTCCGCATTGATCAGATCGATAGGGTCCGGATACCCAACGGCCCGAGACATTGAAAGTGGGGTTGATCAGTGGGAATAACAATTTTCTCGGCTAATTCCTAAAGGTTTGAGTGTTGGAAAAACAGAGAAAAGAAAGAGAGAAAACACCAAGTAAATAACCGTGCAAAAAATCGAAAGTACGGTAAAAAGAAGAAAGGTGGTGCGGAATTGACCTCAGGGACGACGAAGTTGACGGCCATTTCTTCTTGAAGGGAGGAAGGGATCGAGGGCTCGAAGAATCATTGGGGAAGATCCTCACCAGAGTTCTTGAGATCTCCAACGATGCTGCCGCCAGGAGGATAGGTTTGGAAGGTCTAGAATGACAAAGTGGAGGAAGAGTGCCAAGGAAGGAAGTTTTTATATGGTACAGTGAGCAGGGGTAATTCTGACTTAACTCTTTACCGTATCCGTGAAATCCGAGGGTGTTTAGGTAGATATGGTAACTGTCGGCATGGTAATCAAGGGATTGTACAAATGATTTGACAGCGAGTGGTCACGATTTTACGAGATATTTTACTATGAAGGATCTCCTAGTCGGTTCATCAGCAGTCCATTCTAACAAAAATGTTGCCGATGAACGTATATTTAGGAGATTCGGTTCGAGAAGTTGAGATATTCGAGGTACATGTTGGAGAACCAGACAGAAGGTTGTTTGGATTTGATAATTAATTACAGACAGAAGGGAGTGATCGCGGAAAGGCATCGTTACTGACAAGAATTTTGCAACATTAATGATTTTATACTCCGAAATTGGGGGGCATGTGTTGACACCGTTTTTGGACACGTATCTTTGGACGCATATCTGGGAGTTAATGAAGTATAGATCTGCAGGCGAAAAGTGGTGACTGGTTGACAGAAGAGCTGCCGATGAGGATTGATACCAATGATGAAACGATAGAATGTGGTCAATTCTAGGAGTGGTGATGGATCTATGCCGATGACTGATACTGGTGGTTGCCGATGGCTATGAAAGGTGATTTGCCGATGATCACAAAAGGAGTCGCAGGAATTGTCGATAGGGTGGTGATGGTGTGCCGATCAGTTGTGGTGGATAAATTAATATTTTCCATAGTTATTAGAGTTTGTTTTACATACGGATTTCGTTCAATTTGGAATTCGAGTCCTAGTTGGGTCTGATTGTAACTCTTTTGGATAGGGTATAAATGTAGACCCCGTAGAATTGTGAGAACAACACAATCAATCAAATACAAGTCTTTACATCTATTCTAGCATCTACTTTTTTGACGACTTCGTCAACTTGTATATTTTCTTTTTACTTACGAGTTCTTAGGAATTCATCGAGTCAACCTCGACGAGTTCTCAAGTTCCGCGTGAATACCTCTTGGCCGTGGCATCTAGGCGTATCGCTGTTATCGGGACCAAAGTATTCGAGTTGTCACCTTTGTCGATTGTAAGGTCAAATCGGCTCTCACGCCTTAACATCAAATTGGGTATTAGCCTTTTTGTTTGCAGATCCACTTTTGCATCAACAAGGTCAGAATGGGCTTGGCGGTGGCGTGCTGTGGATTGCCCTGCTGTAGACTCGAGGGCTCGGCGGCTCTAGAGCCATTCGGTTTTCGTCACTGTCGTAACATCTGCCACGGTGGGTGCTGTAACCCCGCTCCTCAGCATCACCATGTTTACAGCGTCGAAGCTTGTCAATGTCATGTCGAGCGTCACGCAGTCCTCGATTGTCGACGAGGCGCTCCTGAATGGGCACCGTCTTCCTGTTTCGAGGCGGTGGCTCCTGATGGACTCATATCTCCCTCTCGTTATGGGCTGGCACAGGGCGCTTTTCTGTGGCTGCCCCCTGACATCAAGACTGTTGGTGCAAAAGTAGATCTGCAAATACAAAGGGCTAATACCTGATTCAACGTTAAGGCGTGTCAGCCAATTTGACCTTACAATAGACAAAGGTGATAACTCAAATACTTTGGTCCCGAGAACAGCGATGCGCCCGGATGTCACGGCCAAGAGGTATTCACGCAGAACTTGAGAACTCGTCGAGATTGACTTGATGAATTCCTAAGAACTCGTAAGTAAAAAAGAAAATATGCGAGTTGACGAAGTCGTCGAAAGTAGATGCTGGAATAGATGTAAAAACTTGTGTTTGATTCATTGTGTCTTTATTACATCGCTAGAGGGTCTATATTTATACTCTGTCCAGAAGAATTACAACCAGACACGACTAGGATTCTGATTCCAAATTGAACGAAATCCGTATACAAAACGAACTCTAACAGCTATGGAAAACATAAATCTATCTACCACGAGCGATCGGCACATCGCCACCATCTTGTCAGCAGTTCCTACACCTCCCCCTGTTGTCATTGGTAATCGGCAAACCACCTTCCATCGGCATCGTTAACCACTAGTATCAGTCATCGGCACAGATCAATCACCATCTCTGGGTTTCCCCATATTCTGCTCTTTAGCCATCGGCAACAATTCCCATCGGTAACCTCCTTGATAACCAGTCACCACTTTTTCACGTGCCGATCTATATTTTATTAATTCCCAGATACATATTCGCGGATATGTGTCCAAAAACGGTGTCAACACATGCCCCAAAATTTCGGAGTATAAAATCATTAATGCTCCAAAATTCTCTTCAGTAATGATGCCTTTTCGCAATTACTCCCACCTAACAGTAATCAATTACCAAAACCGAACAACCTTAGCCTGGTTCTCTAGTACGCACCTTGAATCTCTCAACCCCTCGAACCGAATCTCCTAAATATTCGTTCATTGGCAACATTTCTGTTAGAGAGAACTGCTGATGAGCCGACCAGAAGATCTCGCACAGTAAAATATGTTCAAAATCATGACCCCTTGCTGTCAAATCACTTGCACAATCCCTTGATTACCGTGTGAACAGTTACCATATCCACCTGAACACCCTCGGATTTCACGGATACGGCAAAGAGATAAGTCAGAATTGCCCCTACTCACTTTACCCTATAAATACTTCGTTCCTTGGTAATCTTCCTTCACCTTGTCATTCTACATCCTCCAAACTTATCTCTCCGGTGGCGGCATCGTTGGAGAACCCCAAGAACTCCAGCAAGGATCTTCCCCAACAGTCGTTCAAATCATTAATCTTCTTCCTCCCCGGAAGAAATGGCTGTCAACTTCACCGTCCCTGAGGTCAGTTTTCCTCCTGTCTTTTCTTTTGCTTGCCGTACTTTAAACTTCCACAAATCTATTTACTGAGTACATTCTTTATTTCTTTTTTTCTCTTCATGTTCTTCCAATCTTCAAACCTTTAGGAATTGGCTGATAAAATTGTGATTCACACCGATCAACCACACTTTCAATGTCTCGGGCCATTGGGTAACCCAGATCCTACCGATCTGATCAACGCAGAGACAAATAGAATCCCCATTAGAGTTGAGAATTTCTCCTTAGATCTATGGAAAGATACCTTCCGATCTTGGCCCAGTTCTACTAAGGGATGGAGAGATTGGTTCCTGAGAATCAGCAACTCAAATGAAGTCTGATGGGGTGAGCGTAAGCTAGACCAGTGTATTACGCTATCCATTGCCGATATGGAAAGAAATGAATCACTACTGTTAGCAGTTTCATACTTCTGGTCAGACACCATTATTGCTTTCTTATTTGGCCATGGCCCTGCTTCACCCACTCTTGCCGATGTACTTATGCTCACTGGTTTAGATATATCATCTGCTGATGATAGTCATTTATACGATCGCAAACCCGAGCGCAAAGTAGAAACCCGCAACATCAGTGGTTGGTCAGGGTACATTCAGAAGTACCAGAGGATAGGACCAGTCGGGCAGAGGGAACATGCCGCTGAACATGTGGCTGGATAAGTTCGTATTCTATGGCCGATTGGTAGGACCTACCTCTGTCTACTTATCGGCAGCGGAAAGACTAGCCGATGGCGGCCAATTTCCTCTTGGCTGATACTTGCTTAGCTCCGCCTATCACCTCCTCCACCAAGTAGCTGAGAAGCTCCTGTTGGGTGAGCCCATCGGCAACCTAGGAGGCCCTTGGTGGTTCATCAACATGTGGCTTAATGTCCACATGCACAAACGTTTCCGGTTCGACCTTTTTGAGCAACGATTCCCCAGAGATATCACCGAAGACTATGAACTAGTCAATGAAGAATCAGCGAGTCGTCCACCCCTGAATTACGGTGAGGCAGCTATAATTCTACTTAGCACTGGCTGCAATGAAGACCAGGTCAGCCGATTCTTCCAGACTCTGTATGAGGGTCCTCCCAAGGACTAGTGGGCATCGATGCCTTATGAAGATCTAGAAACCAGATTCCTGCTGATCTTCCACCCTTTTGATGACGCTTTCAACAAAGATACTGATTTGATGATGGCAATCATCACTCCAAGGGCCATCCCAATAAACACCTTTGGCAGTGGAAAAAACTCCAGTCCCACTTATGAGTTTTACAATCCATCGGCACTGGCTCGTCAACTGGCTCTTGGGCAGCTACCGATTAGACTCTGTTATGTCGATGTGGTGAAGCCAAGGGAAACTATAACCAGCGGACTTGAGTGGATAAGAATAGCTCAGCTTTAGCCAAATGCCGATACGTCAGACATTGATCTATCAGCATGGATTCCAGCCCTCTTCATCACTCAGATGTATAACCAGTGGTGGGAAGAATGGAAGGAACACCTATTCAGTACATCGGCTCTGACATATCGCGGCATGATCGACCCCAACTATAAGGTTCCCGATAACATTGTAAGTCTTCAACCGATTTCTTAACTCCTTTATCTCTTTTATTCCTATCGGCAACTTACTTGTTTTCATGTTTAACAGGTCGACAATATAGCCCTGACAGTCAGCAGGAGTGGAAGACCGATCGAACTCCTTCCATCAGGTCCGATCTCTCTGATCGGTCATAACGCACCGAGTTTAGCAGCCCTGGCGCATCGGAACGTGCGCTTCAAAAAGATGACCACCAAGCGGTCGAAGGCTTCCCCATCGGTTGCTGCTGCCACTCTGGCACAGGCTTTCAAGGTAGACTCTTAATTTCCTTTACTTATACCGATTCTGTCCCATACTCATATCATTTTTTCAGGATACATCGGTTGCTATGGGAACCTCATCGGTAACCTTTAGCTTTTAACAAGATTTTATCAATATTCTTTCATACTTTTACTCATGAAATCTGACTTGTTGTAACAACAAACTGGCAACTCGGCAAAGACTAGAAGCGCCCAAACAAGTGGAGATGCCCCCCAGCCCAGCCAAGCCAATAGAAAAGGCCCCAAGAGCACCAAATCGCAACCAAAGTGCCAGAGGACAGCACCATCTTCTCCTCCTTGTCCAGTGTCGCCGATTCATGTGGAATCATCCCCCTCTTGACCAGAAATCCAGACACAGCAAATATCGTCCCTTCCTCGATCAGCACCTCAGCCACAAGAAGTGCCAGCCGATGTATCTGAGCAGACTGCCGATCCAACTGATTTGAGTGTATCATCGGTTGTTCCCCAAGAACAAACAATAACTCCCCCCTCAAGGTAAAGTACTGATCATAATGTTATTACCGATGATTCTTATTTTTACGAATCAAAATCAACCTTGTAATTGCTCAGTTGATATTGTCCCATCGTCAACTTCAGCCGATCAACCTATAGTGCCGACGGCATCACCGAGCCAGAGGCGTGAAATTGCTTTGAAGCAAGTAAGTTATCTAATTTCCATCCTTTATATCTTTAACATTTCATCATCAAATAACTTATTTTGCATTTCCTTTTAGGAATAGGACTCCCCAGATAGCTTATTCTCGTTTGCCATCGATATTTCCGATGATAAGGGTGATGAAGCGAGCTCCTCTCAAGCAATAGGGATCTCATCGGCAGAAATCAAAGCCAAGCCTGAAGATTTGTTGGCTCTGCTGCATCAAGATACCGCCTAGTTGGTTGATGACTCTGACCTAGCCAAAGCTCTGTTTAAGACCCTTCGTGGTCAGATCCCAGCCAATGCACAAGAGGTCCTATTCCAAGCTGCGCACTTAGAGAGCCGTCACCTCCAATACCAGAGAGCTACCCAGCGTCTTGCCGATAGAGCCGCTCATGCCCAACTCACTGAGGAAGTAATGCAAGTGAAGCGCCTTGCCGATGAGAAAAATAAGAGCATCGACATTCTACAATCCTCGGGAGATCAACTGAAGGAGAAGATTTCCGACCCATCGGCAAGAACGGAAGCTTTGTTGGCTGAGCTTAAACAAGTAGAAGAGGCCCTGACCCAAGCTCAACAAGAAGAAAGCCAGCTGCCTGAGATGCTCAAAACTCTTCAGCAAGAACGAAACATCCAGGCTCGTAAAGCACTGCAGATGAAGAAGTAGCTAAAACCAATAGAGGGTTCTATCGATGAAGATATCTGAGAGATAGAGGAGGCCAACCAGATCCGTCTGTGCACCATATCGACTATTCAAGCCTTGCTAAATCTGTGAGCTCTTCATCGGCAATTTGCTTCATTCTACCCTTAGAAACATTTGCTCATTCTGGTCTAGCCGATAGGACTGTTATCGGCACTTTTAAAACATTATGCATGATCCCAGATACATTTTTCCCAGCCGATAGGAATGTTATCGGCACTTTAATTTTTATGCATCAACCCAAATACTTGGGTAATACTTCTTTAAATATTTTCCACTTAATGCTCTGGGAAACTCATCTCCTTCAGGAGTTTCTAAAATATAAGCGTTACCAAGAGCAGACCGATTTACCCGATAAGGACCTTCCCAATTAGGAGACCACATGGTAGAATCAATTTCCATACCAAATCTCCATCAGCAAACTCCTTAGCTTTCACCTTTTTATCATACCATTTAGCAACTCTCTTTTTATTTTCTTCTATACTTATCAAAGCCCTCAACCAATCCTCCGCCAAATCGTCCCACTCGTCTTTCATCAAAGTAGCATAGTCATTGGCAACCAACTAATTTTGAAAAGACACGCGCCTAGATCTAGTCTTGATTTCCCATGGTAGCACCGCATTGTGTCCATACACCAACTGATAGGGCAAAACTTTGGTCGATCCATGACATGCCATCCGATATGACCACAAAGCTTCATTCAACAATGTGTGCCATCTCCTAGCACTACACCACAACACCAGATTTGGCGTTGGATGATCTGACGCAGAAAGCCGCTACAACGGCATGCGGTCTGACGCTAAAAACATATAGCGTCAGAGTTCAGCAGACACAGTAAGTGCTGACGCTAAAAACATATAGCGTCAGATCGCCTGTTGCTATGACAATTATTAGCATCAGATAGTCTCATAGCAATGTTTAGCGTCAGACACTCTTTCGCCAAACATATACCATTAGATCAATGATCAATATATATATAGCGTCAGATTGTTCAATGACACAATTTGAATATCAAAAAAATAAAAATTGGAAATATTCAGCACATCAAACCCACATTCAAGCTCAGTGTCCATCACACACAAAGATATAAGGTCACACATGACATGGAGGTCGATACATATATATTATAGCATACAATCTTGTCTTGTACGTTACATCACAATACATCCAACAAAGTCATCAAGCATACAATCTTGTCTTACATACTACATTATCCAACAAAAGATTACATGAATGCACACCAGCAAGCAATATATAGTAGTTTGTGTTTGATATATAATAGTAAGGTTGGCGCACACAATAGGAATGAAAAACCAAAAGCACATCCATCAGGTTGTGGAGAACCATTTTCCATGAACTTAAGCCAAACACTTGCTGTGCCCCGCATTTCCTAAAAATGTAACATGTAATTAGGCAAGTGGAGAAATAATGTAAAGTTGTTGTGCAATAGTAGTGTACTACTAGTCTGAGTACGATCATCTGTTAAAAAGAATATCTCTCCTACTTGCTAGCTGATTCTGCTTGCTAGCAGATCGGTCGAGTGCAAA
Source organism: Sorghum bicolor (assembly GCF_000003195.3). Taxonomy (NCBI): domain Eukaryota; kingdom Viridiplantae; phylum Streptophyta; class Magnoliopsida; order Poales; family Poaceae; genus Sorghum; species Sorghum bicolor. The sequence continues at coordinate 22,581,143 of NC_012874.2, forward strand.
GGCCTCTACCTAGCAGCATTGTCATGTTTTTTTATAAACATAGCAGCATTGTCATGTGACAAACAAGATGACTAAGGTCTAGAAAAAATGGGCTATTGCTACATAATTAATATCTAACCAGAAACTTCCATGGCTGGTTAAAACCTTCACATATTTTTATAGTAGTACAACAGTAAGTTAAATCATTACTTGAGGATGGTCACTAGGTGTTGAATTTAGTCAGTAGGTTTCACAGGTGGTCAAGGGACATACCTGTAGTGCCCTTGAGGTGTGCTAGATGCATTCTTGCCTTCCCTATTCTTGCATTCCTTTATCTATCATAGATAGAATTAATTAAGAACATTGGTCATGCATCACAGGTTAAGAGGAAATGAAAATTATGTCAAGTCTAGTTTATTACTTTATTGAATGGCCATGCAATGTTCATGCGGTCAGCACTAGCCACAGTCAGCATATCGCCGTAAGTCCAAGGCAGCAAAGCATCCTTTTTCATCACAACATTAACTACTACTTCACAAAATTCATTACCAAGAGGCTGCCCTCCTACAATGGTGCTTGGATTAGTTGAAAGGACTGTCCTCATAGCCACATGTAACTCAGATCTCAATATAGCATATAATATCAAATCCTTTCCAACCTGAAATAAGTGATGCGCCCTAAGAGTGTTAGAACAAGGCGTGTATATGAAACCACAAAAGAATGCAGGGAGAGGACACAAAGATTACAAGGTTATCATGAAGTCAAGGGGCATTAATCGTTGTTGTAGTTGTCTTGTTTATAGTTGAATGAGCTGCATCATTTGTTGGTGCAGTAGCCACGTTCCTAGCTGATGGGGCTGCAACAGGCCTAGGGGGCAGCAAGCTTTTTTCAGTTGCAACCTGAAATGAATGACTCACTCATTAGAACTTAAAGCGTGGAAGGTGAGGGATATCACAAAGAGAAAATAAAGAAGCTTATGCTTAGCCTTCTTCACTAGCCACTAGAACAACTAGAGCAGTGTTATCACTCACATTACACGAGTCATCTTATGGTTAACTTGATTCGTTAGGAAAAAACACAAGCCTAGTGTCTTCCTAGAATACTGCTTGACCTCTAAAAGAATTATTCTAGACACAATGTACAAGGCATAAATTATTCCTAAGAAAAACATTCAATGTATCTAGATCAATCTTGAATGCAAGGCCTATCCTATCTGACTAGAAAAGAGGACAATGGAGGACATGTTAATTGTGCAAACAAATGTAGTACCTTTGTGCAAATAATAGATGAACCAAAACCACTGTTTTTAATTTACAGAGAAAGAGTTACATCAAAATAAAGACAGAAAGCCACTACAGCCTAAAGAGCAGTGCCAACAGTAGGCCACTTACTGAGCAGGCCTACAAGTTTTAGCAGAGTAAGCTAGACTGCCTAAGGACAGTTTCAGGAAATCAAAACAAAATAAACTACTAGAAAATATAGCAGCATCATCCAAGGCTAACTAAATACTTGTGTCACCACAATCTTATTTATCAGAAAAACTCAAACCTATGGCATTTGTACATACCATTCTGCAGGGACGTAGGAGCTCTGGCTGTTGCTGTCAAGGACCTAGGGGCGCACGGGGCTTCCTCTCTCCAAGCGCTCCAGGCAAAGCAGGTGGAGGGCACCAAGCGTCCGTCGTGTTGCCAGGGAGCGATGGGTCGCGTGCCTGCGCCGTCGCGTGCGGTGAGGGAGCGGGGCGGCGTGCCTGCGCCGTCGCGTGCTCTCCTCGCGACACAGGGAGCGGGGCGGCGAGATCTCCTCGCGACGCAGGGAGGGAGCGATGGCTCGCGTGCTCCTCGCGGCGTGCGCGCTCAGGGAGCAGGCCGGCGTGCGTGCGCCGTCGTGTGAGGCGCGCGGTGAGTGAGCGGGCGGGGCGAGCAAGGGGAGGGTGCGGCGTGGGGCACTAGGGGCGGCGGGATTTGGGGAATTTGGAGAATGACCACGGAGGGAGAGGAAAGAAGGTGGCGGCCCAGTTGCTGGGATTTGGGGAAGAGAAGAGTGTGGCTTGGGTCCAAGCTTGATCTAGGGTTTCCACAACCAGCCCAAAAATTTTAGCGGGCTATCGCCAATATTTGCGCGCGAGTCCAATGTAACCAGGGCCCATTTATTTTGGCGTCAGATCATGTCACGTTCTCCAATGTTTTAGCGTCAGACAATAAAATGCTAAATCTAGATAACTATAGCGTCAGATGGTAACACGGTAAATGGAGATTTAGCGTCAGATGATCTGTTAAATGTCTTTAGCGTCAGATCCTCCAAAGATGAAAAAACATTTAGCATCAGATGTCTGATGCTAAAAAAGTGTTGTGGTGTAGTGTAGGATTTTCTTCAATCTTTCGCTTGATAAGCTTCATGATCCCTTTGTTAGATGCTTTGGCTTGTCCATTGGCTTGAGCATAACATGGAGAAGCATTCAATACTTTAATCCACATACCGATTGCAAATTCATCAAACTCTCCCGATGTGAACATAGTACCCTGATCGGTGGTGATTGTTTGAGGAATACCAAATCGGTAAACAATGTGCTCTTTTACAAAATCAATCATGTTAGCCAATGTCACTTTCTTCAAAGGAATAGCTTCAACCCATTTAGTAAAATAATCAGTAGCAACTAATATGAACTTATGCCCTTTGGTTGATCGTGGATAAATCTATCCAATGAGATCAATAGCCCAACCCCAAAACGGCCAAGGTTTAATAATGAGGCGGTGCCCTTTGAATATTGCCAAACTTCTGACATCCTTGGCATCCTATGAAGTATTTAAAGCAATCTTCAAGTATAGTCGGCCAATAATATCCGTTTCTTCGAATCATCCATTTCATCTTGAAAGCCAACTGGTGTTCTCCACACACTCCCTCATGGATTTCACCCATCAAGCTTCTAGCCTCATCATTACTCAAGCATCTGAGCAAAACTCCATCTATTGTCCGATAATACAACTCTTCCTTGAGGAGCACATACTTTGTTGCTTGAAACCTAACACATCTCTCAACCTCCTTGGATGGATCTTTCAAATAATCAATAGTTTCATTTCTCCAATCATCGACACTGATTTCCGATGATACACCCAAGATGGGTTGATATCCCGAAGCATGCTGAGCCAATCGGTTAGCTTCCTCATTATGCAACCGAGGAATATGCTCTAATCAGAAATCCTTGAATTCCTTTAACAGTTGTACACACCTTTCATAATAGGCTATCAAAACTTCACTTCGGCATTCATAAATCCTAGCCAACTGATTTATAACAAGCATAGAATCGCCAAAGATTTCAATTGCATCGGCATGGACCTCCTTCTATAACTCCAACCCCTTGATCAGAGCCTGGTACTCGCTTGATTATTTGTCGATGTGGCAACAATCGGCAAGGAAAATTCATACTTCTTTCCTCGAGGAGAAATTAGCACTATGTCGATTCCTGCCACCTGGTCACACGTGGATCCATCAAAGAAGAGCGTCCAAGGAACGATTTCCAAAGCTCCCACTATACCGCAATGCTGAGTCACGAAATCGGCCATAATCTACCCTTTAACTGCCTTAGCCGATTCATAGCGCAGATCAAATTCTGACAACGCCAAAATCCATTTGCCGATTCTACCACTGATAATCGTCATAGATAACATATACCAAACTACATCATCATTGGATATAACAGTGCATTCGGCTGATAGCAAGTAATGCCTTAATTTGACACAAGAAAAGTATAAACATAAACACAACTTCTCAATTGCCGAATACCTTGTCTCATCATCCACCGGTCTTCTACTTAGATAATAAATCACGCGCTCCTTCCCTTCAAATTGTTGAATTAGAGCTGAACCGATGACCATTCCATCGGTAGATAAATATAATTTGAAAGGGTTTCCTTGCTGAGATGGAATCAGAACTAGAGGATTTGTCAAATAATTCTTGATTTCATATAACGCTATCTGTTGCTCTTTTCCCCACACGAACTCTTGATCGGCTTTCAACTTAAGCAAAGGACTAAAAGCACGAATCTTACCAAACAAATTAGATATAAATCGTCTGATGAAATTTATCTTGCCGATCAATGATTGAAGTTCAGTCTTATTGGTGGGAGCAACTACCTTGTTAATGGCATCAATAGATCTCCTACTAATTTCAATCCCCCTCTGATGAACCATGAAACCAAGAAATTGTCCTACCGATACACCAAATGCACACTTATTAGGATTCATTTTTAAACCATGTTTCCTTGTGCACTCCAATACTTTTCGTAGATCGGCAAGATGCTTCGTGAAATCTCTAGATTTAGCAACCACATCATCAATGTAGATTTGAACTATTTTGCCGATAAATTCATGAAAGATAAAATTCATAGCCCTTTGATAAGTAGCACCAGCATTCTTTAAACCAAAGGTCATGACTATCCACTCAAACAATCCAACATGACCAGGACATCTAAATGCTGTTTTGGGAATATATTCTTCAGCCATGAATATTTGATTGTATCCTGCATTGCCATCCATAAAGCTAATAATCCAATGTCTAGCTGCAGCGTCAACCAGTAAATCGGCAACCGGCATTGGGTAACCATCCATCGGTGTAGCCTTATTAAGATTCCTAAAATCAATGCAGACACGAAGTTTTCCGTTCTTCTTGTAAACCGGAACAACGTTGGAGATCCACTCGGCATACCGACATTGTCGAATAAATTTAGCTTCAACAAGTTTAGTTATTTCGGCCTTAATATCAGGAAGGATATTAGGATTGCATCGTCGTGCTGGCTGCTGATGCGGCCGAAACCCAGACTTGATAGGCAACCGATGTTCAACAATCGATCTGTCTAAAACAGGCATCTCGGTATAATCCCAAGCAAAGCAATCTTTATATTCCTTTAATAAATCGATTAATTGTTGCTTACACTCAGAATCTAACATAGCACTAATAAAAGTAGGCCTTGACCTATCACCATTACCTATATCTACTTCTACTAAATCATCGGCCAATGTAAATCCCTAGCCTAACTTTCCATCATCGGCGAACCTATCCTTTAAAACTCTTCATCACAACCGACTGCTTGGATCGGTGGAATTTCGTAATCGGCAACTTTGAGAAAATCCTTCTCCCAAGCCTCTCCTGAAATGCATCTAGTCCTTTCATAAGTATCTGCTTCTGCCGATGCAATGACATACGAAGAATCTCCTGGTAAAATTTCAATCTTGTCACCTACCCACTGAACCAAGCATTGGTGCATTGTAGATGGGAGGCAACAATTGGCATGAATCCAATCTCGCCCTAACAACAAATTATAAGCACCCTTTCCACTGATGACAAAGAAAGTTGTCGGCAAGGTCTTGCTGCCGATGGTCAACTCAACGCATATGGCTCCCTTGACTGGAGACACATTTCCTTCAAAATCCTTTAACATCGTATCGGTCTTGGTTAAATCTTGATCCCCTTTTCCAAGCTTCTAATAGACTGCATATGGTATAATATTGATAGCAGCCCCACCATCAACAAGTATCTTGGTCATCGGCTGCCCATCAACCATACCTTTGACAAATAGAGCTTAAGGTGCTGCCTCTCATCATCAGCAGGCTTTTCAAAGATAGCCGTCATCGGGTCAAGAGCTAACTGAGCTATCTGATCAGGGAAATCTACCTCTTCTTCATCATTACTAAAGGGCGCAAGAAATTCCATCAGCAACATAAATACCATGTTAATATCTACCGATGGCCCTCTTCCTTTGTGATCTGACTGTTGTTGATCTCCTGACTTAGCAGAACTCTCTCCCCTACTCAGTTCTTCTTGTCGCTCTCGCTGCAACCTTCTTTTTTGTGTCCTTATCAACCCATCTGGACACCATGGAGGAAGTTGTGGTTGCCTTACCGATTGATGATGATTTTCCCTTGATTCCACCCGATAAGTATTAGCATCTCTGCAAAATATGAACTCACCGGGAAGTCACGCATCCGCCATCTCCTCAAGCTCCTCTTGGTTTCTTGGAAAATAGCAAACACGTTCACCAAGTCTATCGTGCACACTGAGCCTGCCCCCCAGTCTCGGCTCACCAAAACGCCAATCATTGTTCTGATACTGCTGATTTGGTCTATCATACCGATTATAACCATTGCACTCAGGGCAGTCTGTAACAGTTGGTAGATTGATGTTTTGCTCCCAACAATGAATGAAGAATGGGTAATTCCAATGATCTCTATGCCGATTCCATTCCTGTCGGCGCCTTTCCTCCTCTCGGCGTTGATCTTCTTGTTGGCGACGATACCGATCCTCACGCTGCTGCCATGTTGCCCGATGTCGTCTATACGTGATTACAATACCGGTTCGAGGAGGCCTTCCTGAGATGCTGCCTTCTTGGATCAAGCCCTTGGCTTTAGCGTCATCGGCAGTAATCTGGTGCTGAGGATCTACCGATGCACTTCTTTCAGCTGCTTCCGATGTCAAGACCTTAGTCTTCCCCTTGGCATCCAACATATTTTTGTGGAAAGGATGTTGATCAATCTTCATCAGCCTCTGAGTTTTGGTGCTATCAAACCTAATTCTCCCCAACTCTATGGCCGATTGCAGCTGTTGCCTGAACACCTTGCATTCATTTGTACTATGAGATGTTGCATTATGCCACTTGCAATACTTGATCTTCTTTAATTCTTCTGCAGATGGAATTACCTGGTTAGGTGATAATTTAATCTGCCCCTCCTGATGCAGAAAGTCAAATATCCTATCGGCTTTGCTGATGTCAAATGAAACTTTTCTAGCTCCTTATGCCCAAAAGGGCAAGACATCGGCTTCTTATTGTTTACCCATTCTGCCAAGCCGATGACTGGTTCTTCATCAGAATCTGAGCGTGTTGCCTCATCGACAAATGACACCTTTTTGTTCCATGCTCTCTTAGGTTCAAAGGCTTTGATATCTTGGCCAAAAATCCTCTGCACTAAATGACTTAGACTTTCAAACTCTTGAGAATCATACTTGTCTTTAATGTGTGGCAACAATCCTTGGAAAGCTAAATCAGCTAGCTGCCGATCATCCAGAACCAGACTATAGCATTTATTCTTAACCTCTCGCAACCTTTGCACAAAACTTTCAACCGATTCATCATTGCGCTGCCTTAGCTTAACTAAATAGGTAATCTTCTTCTCATGAACTCCAGAAAAGAAGTATTTATGGAATTGCTTTTCTAGATCAGCCCAGGTAATCATTGAGTTTGGAGGTAATGAAATAAACCAAGTAAAGGCCGATCCAGACAAAGATGATGAGAATAAACGAACCCTTAACTCATCTCTATTAGTAGCCTCGCCACACTGGATGATGAACCTGTTAACATGTTCCATGGTTGACGTGTCATCTTGTCCAGAGAACTTGGTAAAATCTGGCACCTTGTACCGATTCGGAAGTGGAATTAAGTCATATGCAGGAGGATACGGTGTCCGATAAGAATAAGTATTGACTTTGGGTTTTATCCCAAACTGATCTCTCATCATTTCAGCTATCTTATTGGCCCAATAGGCATCGACATCTTGCCGGTGAGCGGGTTGTGGATCTGGCACCTGCTGATAGGCTTCTATGTGTTTCTGGGGTGCACGATCTCCATGGAACATAGCATTAGCCACCACCTGCTGGCCACCAGCTTGCTGAGCAAGATTCATCGGCTGATTGACCAATCCTTGATTCTAAAACCAAGGTTGCATTGGTTCTTGCTGAAATCCCATAGCCTGATGATTCTGTTGAGGTATTTGTGGAAATACAAACTACCCTGTCCATCCATTGTTAACATTCATCGGCGTAGGCCCTGCCGATGGCTGATAATTAGGCATCATCATTGAATTGACATACCCTGGCTGTGTCATAAACCTTTGATGCGTCGGCATTGGATCTACCGATGCATTAGGCATCTTGAACGTTGGCATCTGAGAATTCCTATTAAAAGGACTTGCAATAGTAGTTGTAGAATACTGGGGATTCTGAGTCATCGATGATACTGGAGGTGCCGATGCCATAGGAGACCTACCTATCGTGTCAGCCACTTAAGATGTCCCAGAACTATTTGCCATAAATTCTAGGGGCATACCATATCCCCACCAATTGGGAGGAACTTGAGAGCTTTTAAACACAGACCCTGACATTGCCGATGCCAATAGATCTATAGCAAGTTGGAGTTGCCCCTCTGTTGTTGCTGGGTTAGTCCTCATCGGTGTGGATTGTGCATTAGTTACCTTGTGTGCTTGGAGGGGAAGTAACTTCTGCACCCGCAACGGCCTTAGTAGCCGATGGAGCCATAACCGATGATGATCCTGGCTGATGATAGGCCAGGCCCACATAAGATGGTGGTACATATCCTTCTTTGAAATTTCTAGCCACAGCATTGAAAACAATATTGGACAGCGCACTAGATTGATTGATTAAAGCACGATTAATAGCACTGTCAACCAACTCTTGTAGTTTACCAAGATTAGCTTCAAAAGTAATTTGCCGAGGCATCAGCAATGCTTCCTTTTGGATCACTTTGCCGCTCCTGTTGATACTAAAGGATTTCAAGCACAGCTACTTGTAGTCCTCCATAGCTTTTGCCATAGCTTGCTTCTGTTCGTCTCTGAGATTGGCTTCCGTCACGGGGATGACGTTGTCCAAATCGAAATCAGTGTTTGACATGTTGATCTTGATGATGAATCTGAATCCGTCCCACTGGGCGTGCCAAAAGATGTGCTGGTGCAAAAGTAGATCTGCAAACACAAAGAGCGAACACCCGATTCAAGGCGTGCCAGCCGATTTGACCTTACAATCGACAAAGGTGACAACTCGAATACTTTGGTCCCGACAACAGCGATGCGCCCAAATGTCACGGCCTAGAGGTATTCACGCAGAACTTGAGAACTCGCCGAGATTGACACGATGAATTCCTAAGAACTCGTAAGTAAAAAGAAAATACGTGAGTTGACGAAGTCGTCGAAAATAGATGCTGGAATAGATGTAAAAACTTGTGTTTTATTGATTGTGTCTTTATTACATCGCTATAGGGTCTATATTTATACCCTGTCTAGAAGAATTACAACCAGACACAACTAAGATTCTGATTCCAAATTGAACAGAATCCGTACACAAAATGAACTCTAACAGTTATGGAAAACATAAATCTATCTACCACGAGCGATCGACACATCGCCACCATCCTGCAGCAGTTCCTACACCTCCCCCTGTTGTCATCGGTAATCGGCAAACCACCTTCCATCGGCATCGTTAACCACTAGTATCAGTCATCGGCACAGATCAATCACCATCCCTGGGTTTGGCCATATTCTGCTCTTTAGCCATAGGCAACAATTCCCATCGGTAACCTCCTTGATAACCAGTCACCACTTTTTCACCTGCCGATCTATATTTTATTAATTCCTAGATACACGTTTGAGGATATGTGTCCAAAAACGGTGTCAACAGAGAGGCTGAGCTCTCAGCTTACTAGGCTGCTGCCACATGGAGCAGGCCTTGACCTTGTCTTGAATGCGCCATGCCTGGGAGTTTGAGGGCTCAGGCATGTTACATAGCAGCATGGTTGCTGCCATGATGTTCTAACCAGCTCGAGGGAAACGGCTTACAAGCGGCTCAGGCTCCTCGTCCTCGATGATCTGTTGGTACACGTCCCGAGCACGACCGCGGGCGCCCCTACCGTGTGGGTGCGGTTGGCCTCGCTCGAGGGCCTGCTCAAGCTGGCTGGTGCATTCACGATCCTCATCTAGCTTGGCTTTCAGCTCTCGCAGCTACGCAAGTTGCACGCCTTTGTTGTCCTGAGGTGGTGGGGTCCGCCTACCCGTCATTCCTACGCGTCCTGAGATCTTCCCTTGCTTTGGGAGCTCGAGTGCCAGTGGCGGCATCCTCCGTGTCATCCGTGGTAGCCACGGCCCCGTCGATGTTGAAGCATTCCCTTGTAGGGTCATCGCTGTCGGATTCAGAGTCGGGTTCTGGCTCGGTGGTGTAGAAATATCCGTGTCCCTCCACCAACTGCTGTCTGAGCATGGTGAGGGTGTGTCGCCCATGTCCTAGGCATCGAGGCCTGCGTATCTGGGGAAAACCTGGTCGCTCGGCCACCTGCCGGACCTCCTGCCGTGTCTCCATGTCGCGCGGGAGGACTAGTGGTTGCTCCACGCACGTCCCAGCGTCTGAACATGTGGTCATGGCGAGCGACGTAGCGTTGTTGTCTAGGCCAAACGGGAGGATCCGCCTTGCGGTGAACAGGCCGTGTGGTAGCAGCGCAGATGGTGGCAAGGCTGACCGAGGTACGTTATCCCCTGACGCCATCGCACGGCCGCTCTGTCGTCCGGCCGTCGTGACTGCGGTCTCGGCGCGTGGATCTGTTAGCCCCTCCGTTGTTGCCTGTCCTGCACGAGACGATGATCGTGCAGCAGCGGTGGGGCGGTGGCGATGCTGATCGCGCCTCCTCTTGGGCGGGGAAGCGTGGTGGTGAGGCCGTCGCGGTGCCTTTGATCATGTGGGCATGACGCGAGCCCCTCCAGATCCTTTGACTGAGAGCAGGATCATGTCATAAACTAAAGGTGGTGAAGCCGGTGGACATGAACTAATGGCTCCCGAACCAAATCACCATAGAGCGTGGGATCGGTGAAATGTGAGTGGCCATCCGGAAAGTGATGCCAAATAGGTAGTAACACGCAGGACGCCTACCTGGCTCTCCAACTATCGGTGTTGTTGATGCAACAGTAGATCTGCAAACACAAAGGGCTAATACCTGATTCGATGTTAAAGGTGTGCCAGCCGATTTGACCTTACAACCGACAAAGGTGATAACTCGAATACTTTGGTTCTGACAACAGCAATGTGCCTGGATGCCACGGCCAAGAGGTATTCATGCGGAACTTGAGAACTCGCTGAGTTTGACTCGATGAATTCCTAAGAACTCATAAGTAAAAAGAAAATATGCAAGTTGACGAAGTCGTCGAAAAAGTAGACACTAGAAAAGATGTAAAAACTTGTGTTTGATTGATTGTATGTCTCTTACATTGCTGTTGGGTCTATATTTATGCCCTATCTAAAAGAGTTACAATCAGACACGACTAGGATTCTAATTCCAAACTAGACGGAATCCGTATACAAAACAAACTCTAATAACTATGGAAAACATTAACTTATCCATCCTAGGTGGTCAGCGCACCGTCGTTACTTTCTCAGCAAGTCATACGCCCTCTTTCTGCTATCATCGGCGAATCACCCTCCATCAACATCGGCAACCATCGATATCGGCCATCGGCACAAACCAATCATCATTCCTAGACTTAGTCAAATTCTACTATTTTATCATTGGCATCATAACCCATCGGCAACTCCTCGGTTAACCAGCCATCACATCTTTCGCCTGCCGATCTATGTTTCATTAACTCCCAAATACATATCCAAAGATATGTGTCCAAAAATGGTGTCAACACATGCCCCCCCCATTCCTCCAGTAATGACGCCTTTCCGCAGATACTCCCCTCTCATAGCAATTAATTACCAAACCCAAACAACCTTAACATGGACCTCTAGCATGCACATCGAATCCCTCAACTTCTCGAACCAAATCTCCTAAACACCCGCTCATCGGCAACTTTTCTGCTAAAATGAATTACCGATGAGCCGGCCAGGAGATCTTTCACAGTAAAATATCTCCCAAAATCATGACCGCTTGCTGTCAAATCATCTACACAATCCCATGATTACCGTGCGAACAATTACCATATCTACTTGAACACCCTCGAATTTCACGGATACGGCAAAGAGATAAGTCAGAACTACCCCTGCTCACTTTACCCTATAAATACTTCCTTCTTTGGTACTCCTTCTCCACCTTGTCATCCTGCATCCTCCAAAGCCATCTCTCTGGTGACGGCATTGCTAAATAGCTCAATATCTAAAGCAAAAATCCTCTTCACTGGTTCCACAAGTTTCCGATCCCCTTCTTCTCTGAAAAGAAATGGCCATCAACTTCATCATCCCTGAGGTTAATCTACTCCCATCTTTCTTCTTTTTGCCGTATAAATATAGACCCATCCTTCGTACATCTACTTATTTAGCATTTCCATTCTTCCTCCTTTTCCTGCTCTCCCAATTTCCAAACTTTTTAGGATTTGATTGAGAAAATTGTTATTCCTACCGAGCAATCCCACCTTCAATGTCTCGGTCCACTGGGCAACACGGATCCTACCGATCTGATTAATGCAGAAACAAACAGGATCCCCTTTAGAGCCGAGAACTTTTCTATGGATCTGTGGAAAGATACTTTCCGATCTTGGCCAAGTTCCACCAATGGAAGGTAAGATTGGTTCTTGAGAGTTAGTAATTCAAACGAAGTACGCTAGGGCCAGCGCAAATTAGATCGGTGTATGAGGCTATCCATTGCCGATATGGATAGAAACGAGTCGCAATTAATAGCTGCTTCATACTTCTGGTCAGATACCCTCAATGCTTTCCTTTTTGGTTATGGTCCTGCTTCACCCACTCTTGCTGATGTGCCTATGCTTACTGGTCTAGACAATGCATCTGCCGACGACCGCCATCTGTTCGACACTAAAGCTGAACGCACGGTAGAAATCCGCAACATCGGCGGTTGGTCTGGATATATCCAGAAGTACCAGAGAACGGGACCATTTGGGCAAAGAGAACATGCCATCTTTCTGAACATGTGGCTAGATAAATTTGTCTTCTGTGGCCGATAGGTAGGACCAACTTCTGTTTATCTATCGGCAGCAGTGAAATTAGCCGATGGCGGCAGATTCCCTCTTGGTCGATACTTTCTAGGTTCTGCTTATCACCTCCTCCATCAAGCGGTTGATAAGCTCCTGTTAGGCAAACCCATCGGCAACCTAGGAGGCCCTTGGTGGTTTATCAACATGTGGCTTAACATTCACATGCACAAACGCCTCCGATTTGAAATCTTTGCTCAACGATTCCCCAGAGATATTTCCGAAGACCATGAATAGGCTGACGAAGAATCGACAACTAGCACACCCCTGAACTATGGTGAGGCTGCTATAGTCCTAGCCAGCACTGGTAGTAATGAAGACCAGGTCAGTCGATTCTTCCACACTCTGTATGATGGTCTCTCCAAAGATCAGCGGGCATGGATGCCTTATGAAGATCCAGAAACCAAATTCACGCTTACCTTCCATCCATTCGACGATGCTCTCAACAAGGATAACAACTTGATGATGGCAATCATCACTCCAAGGGCCATCCCAGTGAATACTTTCGGTAGTGGGAAGAACACCAACCACACCTATGAATTTTATAACCCATCGGCATTAGCTCGTCAACTGGCTTTTAGCCAACTACCGATCAGACTTTGCTACGCCGATGTGGTGAAGTCAAGGGAGACTATAACCAGTGGACTTGAATGGATAAGGATAGCCCAGCTTCAATGCCGATACGACAGATATCGACTAATCGGCTTGGATCCCGGCCCTCTTCATTACTCAGATGTACAAATAGTGGTGGGAAGAATGGAAGGAACACTTGTTCGGCACATCGGCTCTGACATACCGTGGCATGATCGATCCCAACTATAAGGTTTCTGATAACACTGTAAGTCTTCGACCGATATCATAGTTCCTTTGTTACTTCTGATCGTATCGGTGACTTACTTGTTTTAATTTTAACAGGTCGACAACCCAGCACCAACGGTCAGCAGGAGTGGAAGACCGATCGAACTCCTTCCATCAGGTCCAATCTCTCTTTTCATCTTTTCAAGGTACATCGACTGCCATAGAAACTTCATCGGTAATTTATATCTTTCAACAAAATTTCATTAATATTCTTTTATGCTTTCACTCATGAAATTTTAGTCATTGAAATAGCAAACCGGCAAATGCTTGTTGGCACTTCTTAACGCAACCACCGGATATCGGTGATGGCGCCAGAAATGCCTGGTGTGGTAACTCTATTAACTATTGGATAATTCCGCAAGCGCACAGAAGGTACCGCTGTAGCACTTCACCCGGGAGTATTCCAAGGTATCGTAATTTATATTTTCCCAAGGGAAAGCAATAGCTAGAAATGCTTGTAAGAAAAGAGATCCTATCTCAACTTAGTTACAACTAGTGCAGAGAGGTGGTAACGAAAGGTGAAGGAAGGGATGATGATGATCCAGAGATAATCAAAAAGGATAACTACAAGATAACTAGAGTAGAGTAGCTAGGTGGGAGGACAACGAGTGAGTACAGGTTCCTAGGATATCTAATTCTACTCTCGTGAACTAATCTTAATCAAATAGCAGAGACACACTAGATTGATACCTTACTAATGGCTGCCAGGGATAGCCGAGCTGGTAAGACGCTTAAAAGGTTTTTCACCTAACCCCTTACCGAAAGCGACTATTGGGCTTATGGACGCCTTATCTTTTAAGAACTAGCTCGTACGTGAGGAGAACCTAATGCCGCCCACGATCTGTCACCTCCTAGGGAGTGCGCCCCTACTTTCCGTCCGAGCCAGCGACACCCAAAGGCAAGACCTAGCCTAAGCACCGCGCTTACGCTAACTCTCACTACTCTAGCTGCGATCAAACAACTATAGCACCTTGCTAAAGGCGATGGGAAACAGCCACGAGCTTGTTACAGGATCACAATCTAATATGTAACTACTAGAGGACAAGATAGAACACTACAATACTATTGCAAGAATAATATTGCACAAAGTAATACTTAGAAAAGTAGATAGAGAATATATTAAGAAAACAAGTCTTACAGGAGAAAAGATACAAGAGCTATACCAGACTCTCCAGAAGACGACTCCGGAGACCCCGAGCTTCGCTCGACTCAACTCTAACTCCCACACTAGACTACTACTACTACTACTCACTTGTATCTAGCTTGGATACTTGAACCTTGAATTCATCATGCCTTGGAAGGGTGAAATCAGCCTCTATTTATAGGGAGAGGTGGAGTAGGGGCTACTCCACCGCCACGTCATCGATCTGTGTGATCATGCCTCTCCACCCTTGGATCAAACCGACTTCACAACCGCCATTTGATCAACGGCAGGGGCAAACCAACACGTGAGACATGTGGGGAAGGTCGGTGGGGGGCCACCGACCCTGAAACCGCCTTACATGTGGGGTCGGGCGACCCCACTCCTGACCACCTGGGCCCACCAGCAGTGTCCACAATGGTCCCTTATGTCGGTGGAGTAGGTGGCACACCTGGGTCCCACCAAAGAGGGGTCGGGCGACCCCTTCCCTGTGGGCCCAGGGTGTCACCTGTTGTCCCCTCGATCTCCTCTTGATGATTCTGATGTTGGCTTTGTCAAATAATGTCTTGAATTTGTTGTTCCTGCATAAACAAGCTAAGAGTACAAGTGGAACTAGTTATGGATAAAATATGTTCATGTCATGTCATTTCCCCTTGCAACCGAGGCATGCTGACGGTGTTTTGTATGTGGATTTCTATGGTATATCCACCGTCAACAAGATCCCCCAAGCTTAACCTTTGCTCGTCCCGAGCAAACAATCAAACTTAGCCTCGGTGGATCAGGTATTGTTACTATGTTCACATTTCAAGAGTACCATGTGTACAACAAAGTTCTTCTCTTTGCATGAAAAATTTAGCTATGTAAACTTACCCATATTACCTTAGTCCCTTATGGGGCTTATGGCTTTTCCTTTGTCTTAGGTGGTTGAAAGACAGAACAGTTTGACTTGAGCACTAACTTTCTCATTCTTAGCAAGTTTCATATCAGAGGTTTTGTGATATTTTCAAAAGAAAACTTAAATGTTCCTCATATGGTTCTCTCATGTCACTCAAATGGTGTATAATTCCTCACCAAGGCATATGATAGAGTTGCCTTCTCTATTTCATCCTATTTCTAAAAGGCTTATGTGGAGCTTAAGGTAGGGATGAAAGGAGATAGCATACTTACTTTGCATGTGTTGCGAAGTCAAAGCTCGGATCCTTGAAGAGAAGTGTCATACTCCCAGATCAAGATGTGCAAGTGTGATATATGGTGGACTAGGTTGCTCCTTTATTTGCTACACTCTCTCTACTTGTATATTGAGACATGGCTAGCATTTTCTTTTTCTTCGAGCTTTATGTGCTCAATTTTTTTTTTTGTGGACTTGCACATGTCCATCTTTTTATTTCATTTTGCCTAGGCTTTTGATGTCTCATTTACCAAATAATGCTTAGAGAGAGATATTCTAACATTTAGAGTATGGAGCAACCTATTTAGTGAATGCGAAATACATGTGGTTGCGTACTTCCAGTGTAGAAGCAGCATATATATATGTGGTGTGTACGTGATCTTGATCTTAGGAGCATGAAAAGTCTCTTAACAGGGGTCAACAAGACTTGACGACACTCAACACAAAGCAAATAGCTTATGTGGAAAGGTTGCAATCATGTAAAGTAGATATAGCTGTGGTAGGAATTCATCACCATTGAGGAACAATTAAGGGTTTGATCATTTTAAGAATAAATCTCTGATAATCATGCATGCTTAGAATAATATTATAGCAGCTCTTGTCTCACTATCTCATGTCCCACAGCAACTTAGACTTAGTTCTAGCACTTGCAACCCACAAAGTTTTCAGGTTCATGGCAGTTTAAGTGAGCTAAGTGATCCATACTTGGAGAAATACTAAGTTGTATACTAGGTACTAGAGAAACATTAACAAGCAACTAGTCATCATTTCCATGAGGGATATAGACATACATGAAGCATATATGCTAAAGGGAAATGCTAATTTTTTTTTAGAGCAAGAATGATAAAATGCATGGAAATAAATAGGATAGAATACTTACCTTGGTGGGGGAGAGGATCTCCCCCAAGCTTGTCCTTCCTCACTGGGGTGGATACGATGGATATGGTGGATATGGTGGAGGATATTGCTGTGGAGGATATTGTGCAGGAGGAGGTGGATATGCATGTGGTGGTTGAGGAATGTATGGTGGTACGGGCAGGTGATATGATGTGTAGGCTTGGCACCAGTTTCTATTGCTGCTCTCCTCAAAATTTTGGATTTGCTGTTGGGTTTCCACAGTGGCAGTGTGAATGGCTTCATGGTTAGTACGCAATGTAGCCATACCTGATCTGAGTAGCTCCATGTCATGACGGTGACTGCGGTTTCCAATCTCCTGCGAAGAAGAAAGAGACAACCGGGCACTACGTTTCCTCCCCGTCCCGGAGGTGTGCATGGCATTGGAAGTGCCCTCATTATCTGAATCATCTTGCTGTTCAGCTCGTGACTGTCCACGTGTGAATGGCCCTGCAAAACTTCTACGTCCTCCAACTCCAGGAACATTAGGCATTAATGGGTGGCCCCCGTATAATTTTAACTCTGGTTGTGGCAAAATGAGTCTTGCATTTGATTTACGCAATATAAATTCAATTGTGTCATTGGGGCCACGCGTAATTACTTTTGCTTGAATGAAATGATATTTTCCTAACACAGTTCTAGGAGTGGGTATGTACTGGATGGTGTCATCAAGGATCAAAATGTAATCACACAATTTTGTAATTATAGAGGTGAACTCAATTGGGTCATTCTTCCGTGCTATAGTGATCCAATGATGTACCATGGCTTTTACCGGTGCAATACGAATTCTATCCACCATGGCATATAGAATTCTATTATCAATTTCCCGCACAATCCGAATGTCATCTCTAGGGAATAGAGTGATGCCTATCCATTTGTGCATGAACCGTAGTGTGGGATGGCAAATATGGCTAGTACGTGGGTAAGTCTTTCCAATTAGATTCTCCCCAGTTATTTCATGCCAAAATTCTTGTCTATTAAAACCCCTTGTGGCAACTTCTACGTTGGTTTTAAAATTCATAAAGCCTAAACATGCAGCTAGATGGTCCCATGTGAAATCATAATCTTGGTTTCTTAGGCGAAAGTAAATGGTTGTTTCGGTTACCCTTACGGTGCTCAAAAATTCTAGAGTGAGAATCTTGCTACCTAGGTGTTCCGAAAAGTCCCAAAATTCACCCCATCCTATTGCAGCAAAGACATCAAAGAATTCCTCATACATACCTGTGTCTTTGAGGAATTTAGGGTCAATTACCTTGGTATGCTTGAATTCACGGTGGCGTAGATGGTTAAGCTTCTCCATTTCTTCTACGGTGAGCAAAAGTCCGGTCTCTATATCTTGCTTCCGTAGAGGTGCTGCTTCTTCATTAAGTGGTGTTTGCTGTGGCATGGCCTCATGCTCTTGCTCCTCATGAGTCTCAGAGGGAAGTCCCCGATGAGAGGAGTACTGTTCTACCGAACTCATGGTGCCATGGGAGTGCCTTGATGAGCTTCCGCTAAACGCTCCACGCACTTTCTTCCCTATGTTCTTGAGTGGATTCTTCATGCTAGATCAAGAAAATAACGAACACCACTTCCACCAGAGAGGTTAGTTTAGATTTTAACTCTTCTTACCGGCTGATTACCTCTCTTGATTTCTCGACGGGTGAACACTTGAGCAATAGGGAAAGTGAAAGGAGGAGTGTTGATGATTTTCTTGAGTTGCTAGTAGAGGAAAATGGTTCTGAGTGAATGAGTGAGTGGATGGAAGAGAGGACAAGTGCAGAGGGCACTTTGTCAGGGTCGGCCGACCCCTCTTTTTCCACGAAACCACAAATGGCCAACACCTTGTGTCAAGGAAAGATGGATGGGAAGAAAGAAATAAGGAATGCTGCAGGGAGGGGGTCGGGCGACCCCATCACCACCTCCTCTTTGCGCTAGCTGTTCACCAGATTGATGATGAATGTGTGCCATGGCTGGTTCCCCATCTCCACTCACTCTCTCCTTTCTTTTGGATGTTTTCTCAAAGAATCTCTTCTTGGAATGTGGTGAAAGAGAAAGGAGGGAACAAGACAAGACTAGATGGGTGGATGTTTGCTCATGAGATGCTTCACGGGATGAGCTTCTCAAAATGTTGATTTACTTAAGGCTTTAAGCAAGTATCTTTCCCATACTTAGCAAGAGTGATTTGTCTAGGGGTTGCTTAAGTGACTTTAGAAAGAAGAAGATGGTTTTTGTTAAGTTAGCAGTGTCTCCTAATTTCACTTACGTTTTAGTGGAAGCAGGGGATGAGAACTAGAAACTCTAGCTCCTAGGGTGAGTGTCGATGTTTATGAGTCTTTATTTCTATACTCACTCTCCCTACATTACTTGTGCTGCCATACACCAGAGGAGGGGAGGAAGTGGGGCCAACCATGGGGTCGGCCGACCCCTCCTCTCACTCTTGAGTAATGCTGGGCACACTACACGAGTAACAGAACAAGCACATGCAAGAAAAATAGATGAAAGAGTTAGAGAATTCTCATGCACGGTTCAATTCGTTGATCAAGTGGGATTACATGAGTTGACATGGTAATGTTTTGGTGTTTTCTTGAATGGAGCATAGCATGTCATGACAGGAAGTGGCAAAGGACACGAGATGATAGGTGGGGGCCACCAAAGTGGGGTCGGGCGACCCCCCTTTGGGCCCCACCTGGTGTCCACCTTGCTCAGTGAGTTTTTATTTTTACTTTACTTGTCTTAACTCAAGTTGATAGAAGGGTTGGAAAAGATGAAGGAAGTTTAATAAGTAACTTAAAGTTAAAGGTCAGTGGGCTTACCTTGATGGAAGAGTTGTTACCTCAGGTCCTTAGAACAGGACCTCCTCCTTGAGTTGATACAGAAATTTTCTTCGGAGGTGTCATCGGTTGTATTACCTTCTTCTTCCATATTTTCTTGCTCTTTGCTCTTGGCGTTGGATTGGTCTTTTTCTTTGGCCTAGTTATGAATGTGACGGTTGCCACATCCACTGCCAAGATTAGTGAGCATTGCACTACCTTTGGTTTGAAGTTGAACTTCTCCTGGGCCCCATTGATTGTAAATTGAATTTCTCCGGCTCCAACGTCAATATGTGCATTAGCAGTGCTGAGAAATGGTCTTCCCAGGATAAGTGGAGTCTTTTCATCCACCTCCATGTCGAGTACCACGAAATCCACAGGGACCAGGAACTCGCGTATCTTTACGGGGATATTCTCAGCTACCCCCGCAGGATGGCGAATTGACTGATCCGCTAACTGCAAATGTATTGATGTAGGGGACAAAACAGCATGGGTTAGTTTATCAAATATTACCTTTGGCATGACACTGACACTTGCTCCCAAGTCGCACAGTGCATGCTCGAAGTGATGTGTCCCAATGGAGCAGTCGATGGTAGGACATCCAGGGTCCTTCTTCTTTTCTGGTAGTTGGTTTAGTATCGCCGCGCTGCATTCTTCTGTTAGCTTAATCACCTCAGTTGTAGGCAGCGGGCGTTTGTTGTTGAGGATGTCTCTCAAATACTTGGCATAGGTTGGAACCTGCATTGCATCAAGTAGTGGAATATTGACATATAATTGCCGAATTACCTCAACAAACTTCCCGAATTGTTCATCGGTGGTTGGCTTCCTTGTTCTTGGAAATGGCAGCAGAATGTTGGTGTCGTAGAACTCGTGCGGAGCTGTCTTTCCATAGAACTTGGTGTTTTCCTGCTTAGATGGTGCTTCTTTCTTGTCTTCCTCAACTTCCTTATCTTTTCTTGCAGTCTTTTTTTTCATGTCAGGATATGGTGGATCACGAGTGGTCTTACCCCCTCTCGTGGTCACATTAAAGATATTGCAAGAATTTACAGAAGAAGGAACAGTAGCAGCAATTTTTGCTATTTGAGACTCTAAAATTTTATTAAAGTTTAATTGGTCCTTAACAGAAGAAACAAGGGAATCCATTTTAGGAGTTAATGATTCAAGAGTCTTGTCATTAGCTAACAATCTTTTGTTCATGCTTTCATTGATTTTCGCTTGATTAATGACAAGTTCTTTAAGTGAAAGCCAGTTAGAGTTACTAGAGTTACCTTGGCCCTGGAAGCGCGAAGTTGGTCGTCCATTGTTGAAGGATTGCACAGCTTCATGGCTTGCATTTTGCACCCTGCTCCGTTGGTTCGCACGTGCAGTGGCGTATTGTTGGATGGCCTCTCGATCTTTCTTTACCTTGGCTCGTTCATCCAACTTCTTCAACAAGAACTCCATCTTGTGAGATATTTCATTTACCTCTTCAATGGTTTTCGTGCTTCTCTTCTTGAGTTGAGGGCGTTCTTCTCTCCATGTTTGATTTGTCACTATGTTCTCAATGAGAGTTTTAGCTTGAGTGACATTGAGGGAGGTAAACGCTCCTCTTGCGGCGGCATCAAGGTGGCTACGAGCTACTGGAGTCAGCCCATGGTAGAAACCTTGAATCAGGAGCCACTCTTTAATTCCATGATGTGGACACTCTTGAATGTACTCCTGCAGACGTTCCCATGCTTCGGGAATAGTCTCGTCTGCCCTCTGTTGGAAGCTTGAAATCTTTGCCCTCAGAGCAGATGTCTTGCCCATTGGGAAGAATTTCTTGAGAAATGCATTGGCACATCTTCTCCAGGTGTTGACATCATCGGGTTGAGCGTAAAACCATTGCTTTGCCTTCCCAAGCAATGAGAATGGGAATAGGCGAAGGCGGATGGCGTCGGCCGTTACCCCTCTGATGGCAATAGTGCTACACACTTCCAAAAAGTGTTGGAGATGTGCATTTGCATCTTCATGTGGCTTCCCACTAAATGTACTTGCTTGCACCATAGTGATAAGTGATGGCTTAATCTCAAAGTCGACATCTTCGACCTCCACCCTCGGTCCAATGGTAACATGGGCAACTGATGGAGATGAGAAGTCGGAGATTGATGAGGAAGCCATTGACTGGTAGAGTGTCGGTGCTAAGCCTCCTTCCTTGAGTGAATTCAAGTATGAGCTGGATCTCCGATAAGTTACTAGACGGTGTCTAGGACTCTGTCGGGATGTCTCAGGATTTTCTAATGTGGCCTTGAATTGGAACTCACTCATACAATGCCCTGCTTCACAATATAGAGAAACAAAGGCAAGGGGTAACCCCCCCTACAACTAATTGATACTAAGTTGATGATATTTTTTTCGGATTCGTTCTTACTAAGATTTCTAGGCTATGCTTTCCCCGACAACGGCGCCAGAAATGCTTGTTGGCACTTCTTAACGCAACCACCGGATATCGGTGATGGCGCCAGAAATGCCTGGTGTGGTAACTCTATTAACTATTGGATAATTCCGCAAGCGCACAGAAGGTACCGCTGTAGCACTTCACCCGGGAGTATTCCAAGGTATCGTAATTTATATTTTCCCAAGGGAAAGCAATAGCTAGAAATGCTTGTAAGAAAAGAGATCCTATCTCAACTTAGTTACAACTAGTGCAGAGAGGTGGTAACGAAAGGTGAAGGAAGGGATGATGATGATCCAGAGATAATCAAAAAGGATAACTACAAGATAACTAGAGTAGAGTAGCTAGGTGGGAGGACAACGAGTGAGTACAGGTTCCTAGGATATCTAATTCTACTCTCGTGAACTAATCTTAATCAAATAGCAGAGACACACTAGATTGATACCTTACTAATGGCTGCCAGGGATAGCCGAGCTGGTAAGACGCTTAAAAGGTTTTTCACCTAACCCCTTACCGAAAGCGACTATTGGGCTTATGGACGCCTTATCTTTTAAGAACTAGCTCGTACGTGAGGAGAACCTAGTGCCGCCCACGATCTGTCACCTCCTAGGGACTGCGCCCCTACTTTCCGTCCGAGCCAGCGACACCCAAAGGCAAGACCTAGCCTAAGCACCGCGCTTACGCTAACTCTCACTACTCTAGCTGCGATCAAACAACTATAGCACCTTGCTAAAGGCGATGGGAAACAGCCACGAGCTTGTTACAGGATCACAATCTAATATGTAACTACTAGAGGACAAGATAGAACACTACAATACTATTGCAAGAATAATATTGCACAAAGTAATACTTAGAAAAGTAGAAAGAGAATATATTAAGAAAACAAGTCTTACAGGAGAAAAGATACAAGAGCTATACCAGACTCTCCAGAAGACGACTCCGGAGACCCCGAGCTTCGCTCGACTCAACTCTAACTCCCACACTAGACTACTACTACTACTACTCACTTGTATCTAGCTTGGATACTTGAACCTTGAATTCATCATGCCTTGGAAGGGTGAAATCAGCCTCTATTTATAGGGAGAGGTGGAGTAGGGGCTACTCCACCGCCACGTCATCGATCTGTGTGATCATGCCTCTCCACCCTTGGAACAAACCGACTTCACAACCGCCATTTGATCAACGGCAGGGGCAAACCAACACGTGAGACATGTGGGGAAGGTCGGTGGGGGGCCACCGACCCTGAAACCGCCTTACATGTGGGGTCGGGCGACCCCACTCCTGACCACCTAGGCCCACCAGCAGTGTCCACAATGGTCCCTTATGTCGGTGGAGTAGGTGGCACACCTGGGTCCCACCAAAGAGGGGTCGGGCGACCCCCTCCCTGTGGGCCCAGGGTGTCACCTGTTGTCCCCTCGATCTCCTCTTGATGATTCTGATGTTGGCTTTGTCAAATAATGTCTTGAATTTGTTGTTCCTGCATAAACAAGCTAAGAGTACAAGTGGAACTAGTTATGGATAAAATATGTTCATGTCATGTCATTTCCCCTTGCAACCGAGGCATGTTGACGGTGTTTTGTATGTGGATTTCTATGGTATATCCACCGTCAACAATGGACAAAGACCAGAAGTGCCCAAACAAGTGCCAATGCCCCCCAGCCTAGCCAAGCCAAGAGAAAAGGCCCCAAGAGCACCAAGTCGCAACCAAAGCGCCAAAGAACAGCACCATCTTCTCCTCTTCATCCAGTGTCGTCGATCCATGTGGAATCATCCCCTTCTTCACCGGAAGCCCACACACAAGAAGTACCTTCTCCTCCTCAACAAGTACTCCAGCAAGAAGCACCAACCGATGTCCCTGAACAGGTTGCCGACCTAGCTGATTTGAGCACATCATCGGCCATTCCTCAAGAACAGACAAGCACTATAAATCCTCAAGGTAAAGTACTGATCACAGAATTATTACCGATGGATTTATTTTTACAGACTATAATCATCTTCATAACTTTTAGTTGAAATCATCCCATCGGCAACTTCACTCGATCAAACCATACTACCCGCTGTATCTCCACGTCAAAGGCACGAAATCTCTCTGAAACAAGTAAGTTATCTGATCTTTATCCTTTATATTAACATTTGATCATCGGATAACTTATCTCCATCTCCATTTTTGGAACAAGATTCTCTAGACAGCCTATTCTCTTTTGCCATCGACATTTCCGATGACGAGGGTGAAGAAGAAAGCTCTTCTCAAGCAGTAGAAATCTCATCGGCAGAGATTAAAGCGCTGGAAGAACTGTTGGTTCTGCTGCACCAAGATACAGCCCAGCTGATTGATGATTCTGACCTAGCCAAAGCTTTATTCAAGACTCTTCGTGGTTAGATCCTAGCCGATGCAGAAGAAGTCCTTTTCCAAGCTGCACATTTAGAAAGCCGCCTGCTCCAATATCAGAAGGCCACTCAACGTCTCGCCGATAGAGCTACTCACACTCAGCTCACAGAAGAAGTAATGCTAGTGAAGCGCATTGCCGATGAAGAACAAAAGAGCATCAGCATTCTGCAGTCTTCAGGGAATGAGCTGAAGCAGAAGATTTCCGACCTATCGGCAAGAAGGGAAGCCCTACTAGCTGAGCTCAAACAAGTAGAAGGGGCCTTGTCTCAAGCTCAGCAAGAAGAAAGCCAACTGCCTGAGATGCTCAAGACTCTTCAACAAGAATGAAACATCCAAGCCCGCAAAGCACTGCAGATGAAGAAGAAGCTGAAGCCAGTAGAGGGTTCTGCCGATGAGGATATCTGGGAGAAGAAGAGGCCAACCAGATCCGTCTACGCACCATATCGACTATTCAAGCTTTGCAGCATCTGTGAGCTCTTCATCGGCAATTCGTTCCATTCTGCCCTTAGAAACTTTTGATCATTCTGGTCTAGCTGATAGCTGTTATCGACACTTTAAACATGCATGATCCCAGACACATTTCATCTTGCCGATAGGAGTGTTATCGGCATTTGAACTTTTATGCGTCAACCCAGACATTGGGATAGTACTTCTTTAAATATTTCCCATTGAATGCTCTAGGAAATTCGACTCCTTCGAGAGTTTCTAAAATATAAGCATTGCTGGGAGCAGACCGATTTATCCGATAAGGACCTTCCCAATTAGGAGACCATTTTCCAAACTTTGAACTTTTA
Source organism: Sorghum bicolor (assembly GCF_000003195.3). NCBI lineage: Eukaryota > Viridiplantae > Streptophyta > Magnoliopsida > Poales > Poaceae > Sorghum > Sorghum bicolor. The sequence goes on from NC_012874.2 coordinate 22,606,323, forward strand.
GTCCCGATCAGTAGAATTAACTTTCATACCAAATCTCCATCGGTAAACTCTTTAGCTTTCACCCCTTTATCATACCACTTAGCAACTCTCTTCTTATTATCTTCTATACTAATTAAAGGCCTCAACCGATGCTCTGCTAAATCGTCCAACTCATCTTTCATCAAAGTAGCATAGTCATCGGGAGCCAATTGATTCAGAAAAGACAGCCGCCTAGATCTAGTCTTAACTTCCCATGGCACCGAATCGTGCCCATACACCAATTGACAGTGCGAAACTTTGGTCGATCCATGGCATGCCATCCGATATGACCACAAAGCTTCATTTAACAACACGTGCCATCTTCTTAGATTTTCTCCAACTTTTCGCTTAATAAGCTTAATAATCCCTTTGTTAGAAGCCTCGGCCTGCCCATTAGCTTGAGCATAGTAAGGAGAAGAATTTAACACTTTAATTCTCATACCGATTGCAAACTCATCAAACACTCCCGACGTGAACATGGTACCCTGTTCAGTAGTAATTCTTTGAGGAATACCAAATCGGTAAACAATGTGTTCCTTGACAAAATCAATCATGTTGGCTGATGTCACTTTCTTCAAAGGAATAGCTTCAACCCATTTAGTAAAATAATCAGTGGCAACTAAGATGAACTTATGCCCCTTACTTGGTGGCTTATGCCCCTTACTTGACGGTGGATAAATTTGACCGATGAGATCTATAGCCCATCCGTGGAACGGCCAAGGTTTAATAATAGGATTCATGGCCGATGCGGGCGCACTTTGAATATTGCCAAACTTCTAACATCCTTAACATCCTTTGAAATATTTAAAGCAATCTTCAAGTATAGTCGGCCAATAATATCCATTTCTCCTAATCATCCACTTCATCTTGAAAGTCGATTGATGTGCTCCACATACTCCTTCATGAATTTCACCCATCAAGCTTCTAGCTTCATCATCACTTAAACATCTGAGCAAAACTCCATCTATCGTTCGATAATACAACACTTCTTCAAGGAGTACATACTTTGTGGCTTGAAACCTGACATGCCTCTCCACTTTCTTGGACGGATCCTTCAGATAATCAAATATTTCTTTTCTCCAATCATCAGCACCAACTATGGATAACACATTCAAAATGGGTTGATATCCCGAGGCGTGTTGGGCCAATGGGTTAGCTTCTTCATTATGCAACCGAGGAACATGCTCTAGTCAGAAATCTTTGAATTCCTTTAGCAGTTGTATACACTTTTCATAGTAGGTTATCAAAATTTCACTTTGGCATTCATAAATTCCAGCCAATTGATTTATAACAAGCATAGAATCACCGAAGATCTCAACAGCATTGGCATGAACCTCCTTTAATAATTCCAACCCTTTGACTAGAGCTTGATACTCAGCTTGATTATTCTCGACGTGGCAACAATCGGCAAAGAAAACTCATACTTCTTTCCTCGAGGAGAAATTAGCACTATGCCAATTCCTGCCCCCCGGTCACATGTCAATCCATCAAAGAAGAGTGTCCAAGGAACAATTTTCAAGGCATTCAATACACCGCAATGTTGAGTTACAAAATCAGCCATAATTTGCCCTTTAACTGCCTTAGCCAATTCATAGCGTAGATCAAATTCTGACAACGCCACAATCCACTTGCCGATTCTACCACTCATAATCGGCATAGATAGCATGTACCGGACTACATCATCTTTGCATATAACAGTGCATTCGGCCGATAGCAAGTAATGTCTTAATTTGATGCATGAAAAAAATAAGCATAAGCACAATTTCTCAATTGCCGAATACCTTGTTTTAGCATCCACCAATCTTCTACTTAGATAATAAATCACACGTTCCTTCCCTTCAAATTCTTGAATTAGAGCCGAACCGATAACCACACCGTCGGCAGATAAATACAATCTAAAAGGTTTCCCTTGTTGCGGTGGAACCAAAACTGGAGGATTTATCAAATAATTTTTGATCTCATCCAAGGCTAACTGTTGCTCTTTTCCCCATACAAATTCTTGATCGGCCTTCAACTTAAGCAAGGGACTAAAAGCACGAATTTTACCTGACAAATTAGATATAAACTGTCTGATAAAATTAATCTTGCCGATCAATGATTGAAGTTCAGTTTTATTAGTGGGAGCAACTATCTTGTTGATGGCATAAATGGATCTCCTACTAATTTCAATCCCTCTTTGATGGACCATGAAACCAAGAAACTGTCCTGCCGATACACGAAATGCACATTTATTAGGATTCATCTTTAAACCGTGCTTCGTTGTGCACTCCAACACCTTTCGTAGGTCGGCCAGATGCTTTGTGAAATCTGCAGACTTAACCACCACGTCATCAATATAGATTTCAACTATCTTGCCGATGAACTCGTGAAAGATAAAATTCATAGCTCTCTGATAAGTGGCACCCACTAAAACAATCCAACATGACCAGGACACCTAAATGCTGTCTTGGGAATATCTTCTTCAGCCATGAATATTTGATTGTAACCTGCATTACTGTTGGGCATTCTTAACGTCACTACAAAAAGTTTTCTAATTCTGATAACGGCACCAAAAAGGCCAAACCTATCCCTCATGCCACTTAAGCCAAGTTGTCATCCCCAGCATGACATAAGAGACACTGTATTGAAATATGCAATTGCTGTTCTGAATAAATAATAAATGAGATCTGCAAGTGCACCGATTAATACCGATGTAGCATTTTAACCGGGAAGTATTCCAGGTATTGTTATTTATATTTTTACCACTGGAAGGGATTGCTAAACTTCAATGTTGATTATAGAATAGAATATAGGATTGAGTATCTATCATTGCATGTATAATTGAGAGAATTTATCTATCTCTTTCATACAGAGATAACTGTCACATAAAAGATAGATAAAATATGAATGGTGACAAAGACAATTAATCTGATCAGCATAACTTAGCCACATATAAATATGATAAGCACCTCAATTGATATTCTAGCAAGTCATTAGCATGGAATTAGGATGAACTACAAGAATATTTCCTTAGTTATTCTCAACTATACAGTCTAGCATATCATAGTTAGTGCAAGTATAATTGGCAATCACTGCGAGACAGGATTACGCCCATGCATGGTGATATTATCAAGGAATATGAGAAACATCACAATCACTCCCCTGTAATAATGTTGCTCTACCAGCCCTATACATGAGAGGGGGACTATATAAGAATCAATGGAGTTGTCACTACCATGAACTACCCCGCGATCCGGCATATAGGGTACAATCGCAGATAAATACGGTATAGGCACCACGCCTACACAATACTTATCATTTACCCACTCTACACATGGATAAATGCTATACGATCCTAAACATGTATATAATTCCAATCTAACTAATTGTCAAGGATATCAGTAAGGGGTACCCCGACTGATGCCCTTATCAAGAATATCCGTACACAAGTCGAGGCCTCCAACTCGACGCTCTACTCAGTCATACGTAGGGTCCTCGACACCCCATAGCCTCGAAGATGGAAAGGGCGTCCAGCGAATCGACCAGGGCTCGACCGTCGGCTACCGTCGAATACGGAAACAGGCTCGAGTGAATCAGAAGGCGTCGAGCACAAGGACGCTGCCCGCCGCCTGACGCGGGCACGGGAACCAGGGCATTTAATGCGCCTGCCTTGTTCTCACCTAACCCGCAGGTCACGGGAAGCATGATAGGGAACAGGCACCCATCCCGTCATTCTTTTTGCAGCCTTCCCACCAAACAATCCAGAACATGGCAGGACACAAGGAGCTGGTTGGAACGTCCAATCAAGACCCCCCTCGAGACGCCTGAGGTCAGCGCTCTGGCTGGCCAAGCATTACACGGCACCAGACCCTCGAGTAGGCACATTTCCTTCCTAGAGAAGAGTTGGGCGTCGAGCGACAGCACCTCAACCACTCCGGTGCAGACGCTGCCGCCACGTACAAGCATGCAACTGATAAACTAGCCCAGGGCGGCGCGCGGAGCGGGATACCAGGGCACGCGTAATCATCATCAGGCTGTCAGGACAAGATGGCTCGAGACTACAATAGTATGGAGGCCTCGAGTAGGTCAGCGCGCCATACCCCTATCAACCCCTACTCTGACGTTTATACATGTACCCTAGGTCTCCCCTTGGAACTATAAAAGGGGAGGCCCGGGAGCGAACGCAGGAGGGTGCAACACAACACACACATAGTAGAGCTTCAACACTCCATCTCCATCCTAGTTCATACATGCTTGTATCCACCCCTGTACAAGCACTTAGGTGCAGAATAATACAAACTCCACCTCCCCCGCTGGACGTAGGGCCTTCTCTTGCCCGAACCAGGATAAATCTTTGTGTCTTTTTGCATCACCATCTACAAAAGGGAGCACACATACAAATTTACTAGTTGGTGTGACCCCCCGGGGGAAAAACACCGACAGTTAGCGCGCCAGGTAGGGGTCCTGCGTGTTTTTCACTGATTTCCCATTCCTTTCCAGATGACCACTCTCACTTTGCCGATTCCGTGCTCCACGGTGATTTGGTTTGGGAGTCTCGAGTTCATGTCTACTGGCTCCGGCTATGACATGATCCTGCTCTCGATCAAAGGACTGGGAGGAGCCCGCATTGCGCCAACACGATTGAGGGCCCCGAGACGTCCTCGCCACCATGCCTGCCCGACCAAGAAGAGGCATGGACAGCGCCACCAATGCCCCTCTGCCTCGTCACGATCGACGGTTCGTGCCAGGCGGGAGGCGGCTCAGGAGCCGACAACCCCGCGCGCAGAAACCGTGGGCATGACGGCTCGACGCCACGAGGTTCGCGTGATGACAGGAGGTGGCATGCCTCGCGCTCTCTCCCCCACCGCTACGCTACTTCCACATGGGCTCTTCGCCCCAAGAAGGGCGCTGCCGTTCGGGCTGGACAACGCCGCAGCATCACTCGCCAGGATGATATGTCCAAATGCCCAGACGCACGTGGAACGACCAATGGTCCTCCCACGCGACATTGGAGCATGGCCACAGACATCCGAGCTGCCAGACTTCTCGCAGGTATGAGGCCTCCATCGCCTAGGCCCTGGGCAGTACACGATTACCTCCCTTAGGCAGCGGTTGCTGGAGGAAGGACGCGGATGTTTCTACGTCGCCGAGCCAGACTCCGGCTCGGAATCCGACAGCTACGACCCTACTAGGGAGTGCTTCCACATTGACGGGGCGGTAGAAACTACCGACAAGACGCAAGACGCCGTTGACAGCGGTCGAGCCCCTGCAGCAAGGGAAGACCCCAAGACGCCTGGGAACGACCGTCAGGTCGACCCCCCTCCACAGGAAGAGAGAGCCGCGCAAATTGCGCAACTACGAGAGCTCAAGGCAAAGCTTGACGAGGATCGCGAGCGCCTTGTTCTGCTTGAGCAGATCCTCGAGCAGGACCTGCCCTACCCGCCTGGCGGAAGTGTCCACAGACGGCCACGAGAATTACATAGGCAGATCGTCGGAGACGAAGAGCCTAAGCAGCCCGTCAGCTGTTTCCCTCGAGCGGGACAGAACATCATGGCGGCGACAATGTTGCTGTGTAATATGCCTGAGCCATCGAATTCCGAAGCACGACGCATTCGAGATGAGGTGCAGACTCTGCTCCAGGTAGCAGCGGTTCAGCAGGCCGAAAGCTCAGCCTCTCGGCGTCGAGGAGCGGCCATAGAAAAGCATGACGAGCCAGCCCACAACGAAAAGGAAGTGTCGGTCCATCAACAGCCGCCACCTCGAGGGAAAAAGACCACGCTCGTCTTCCCCATCGACAACCAACGATGACATGACGCACGACGCGACATTGAAGAGAATCGTCGCCGTCGGTACGGGGACGCGGAAGAGCGTGGTTACAGCGCCCATCGTGGCGGGAGGTACGACAGCGATGAGGACCGGATAGCCCCAGAGCCACCAGGCCCACTGGTGTTCAGCAGGGCGATCCGCAGCACGCCGCTGCCCACCCCGTTCTGACCCCCGACCAGCATCGCAAAGTACAATGGCAAAACCAAACCAGAGCTGTGGCTGGCAGATTTCAGGCTGGCCTGTCAGCTGGGAGGCGCTCGAGGGGACGATCGAGCAATTATCCGACAGCTGCCACTTTTCCTCTCCGATACCGCCCGCCGATGGCTCGAGGAACTCCCGGCCAACCAGATCCACGACTGGGTCGATTTGGTTAGGGTAATCGAGGGAAACTTGAAAGGGACCTACATACAACCGGGCAACTCGTGGGACCTCAGCAAGTGCAAGCATAAGTCAGGAGAAACGCTTCGAGAGTACGCTCGACGCTTCTCGAAGCAACGCACCGAGCTGCCGCACATCCCCGACCACGACATCATCCTGGCCTTTGTCTCTAGTACCACCAATCGAGACTTGGTGCGGGAATTAGGACGGAATTGCCATCCGACCGTGGACGAGCTGATGGACGTGGTGGCAAACTACGCTGCAGGAGAAGAAGCGGTCGGCGCCTTCTTCAGCTGTGAAGGAAGGAAAGGCAAGCCGTTCGCCGATGATGACGAGGGCCCCAGTCGAGGGCCCAAGAAGAACAAGAAGAAGAAGAAGACGCGGTCGTTCTAGCGGGAGGACCTCGATGACGATCTCGTTGCAGCCATGGAGAGCAAAAGGCCTCGAGGGACCCCAAAAGGGGCTATCTTCGACAAGATGCTAAAGGAGCCATGCCCTTACCATAAGGGAGGGGCAAACCACAAGCTCGAGGACTGCCGTATGCTGAAAAAGCATTTTGACGGTCTGGGGTTCAAGAAGGACGCCCGTGACGACCCAAAGAAGGAGAAGAATGACGACAAAGGGAACGACAAGGACGACGAAGGTTTCCCTGCCGTCCACGACTGTTACTTGATCTATGGTGGACCCTCGACGCAGCTGACCGCAAGGCAACGCAAGAGGGAATGCCGTGAAGTCTTTGCAGCAAGGATGGTGGTGCCCCAGTACCTCAGCTGGCCGAGCACCCCCATCACCTTCGACCGAGACGACCACCCCGACAAAGTAGTCAACCCTGGCGTCTACCCGCTCGTCGTCGACCCCATCATCGTCAACGCCAGGCTCTCAAAGGTGTTGATGGATGGCGGCAGCAGCCTCAACATCATGTACCTTGAAACCCTCGACCTTCTTGGCATCAACAGGGCGCAACTCCAACCAAGCGCCGGCGGATTCCACGGCGTTGTGCCTGGAAAGAAGGCACTACGGTAGGTCGAATCGACCTACCGGTCTGTTTTGGCACGGCTGCCAATTTCAGAAACGAGACCCCCACCTTTAAGGTCGTGGGGTTCCGAGGCACGTACCACGCCATCATCGGGCGCCCGGGCTACGCCAAATTCATGGCTATCCCCAACTACACGTACCTGAAGCTAAAGATGCCTGGGCCCAAGGGCGTCATCACCGTCAGCTCCTCCTACGAGCACGCGTATGAATGCGACGTCGAATGTGTCGAGTATGGGGAAGCCATCGAGAGTTCCACCGAGCTCGCCTCGAAGATCGAGGCCCTGGCCGCTGAGGCTCTAGAGCCCAAGCGCCACGCGGGCAGCTTCGAGCCGGCAGAAGGGACCAAGAAGATCTCGCTCGACCCCAACAACACCGACAGCAAGGTGCTGACGATCAGCACCGACCTCGACCACAAATAGGAAGCTGTGCTCGTCGACTTTCTCCGTGCAAACGCTGACATGTTTGCATGGAGTCCTTCGGACATGCCAGGCATACCGAGGAAAGTCGCCGAGCACTCCTTGGAGATTCGAGCCGGTTCCAAGCCAGTGAAGCAGCGGCTACGTCGCTTCGACAAAGAAAAGCGCAAGATCATTGGTGGGGAAATCCACAAGCTTTTGACGGCCGGATTCATCAAGGAGGTTCACCATTCCGACTGGTTAGCAAACCCTGTACTAGTTAAGAAAAAGAATGGGAAAATGAGGATGTGTGTCGATTATACAAGTTTAAATAAAGCATGTCCAAAGTTCCCTTTCCATTACCATGCATCAATCAAATTGTTGATTCTACTGCGGGATGTGAAACCCTTTCTATCCTTGATGCTTATTCTGGTTACCATCAAATAAAAATGAAAGAGTCCGACCAGCTCGCGACATCTTTCATTACTCCTTTTGGGATGTATTGTTATGTAACCATGCCGTTCGGGCTTCGAAACGCGGGAGCTACATACCAGCGCTGTATGCTCCACGTCTTCGGCAAGCACATAGGATCAACGGTCGAGGCCTACGTCGACGACATCGTCGTCAAGTCAAAGCAATGGGGAGACCTGATTCAGGACCTCGAGATCGCTTTCAGTTGCTTATGCGCCAACCAGATCAAGCTTCACCCCGAGAAGTGCGTTTTTGGCGTACGTCGAGGCATGCTCCTTGGTTACATTGTTTCCCAGCGCAGCATCAAGGCCAATCCCGAGAAAGTCTCGGCCATCACGAGAATGGGGCCAATCCGAGATGTCAAGGGCGTGCAGAGAGTTACAGGATGCTTAGCAGCGCTGAGTCGTTTTATCTCGAGGTTGGGAGAAAAGGCATTGCCACTGTATCGACTTCTGAAGAAAGTTGAGCGTTTCTCTTGGACCCCCGAGGCCGAGGAAGCCCTCGATAACTTGAAGAAAATGCTGACCTCTGCACCAGTCCTATTCCCGCCTCAACCCGTAGAACCTCTGCTCCTTTATGTAGCCTCGACGACCCAAGTCGTCAGTGCAGCTGTGGTGGTCGAGAGGTAGGAGGAAGGGCATGCGTTGCCAGTCCAGAGGCCGGTCTATATTCATCAGCGAGGTGCTCTCGGAGACCAAGGCGCGTTACCCGCAAATCTAGAAGCTAATCTACGCCGTGATCCTCGCCCGATGCAAGCTACAACATTACTTCCTCGGCCACCCTATCACGGTGGTCTCGTCCTTCCCCCTAGGCGAGATCATCCAAAGTCGGGAGGCCACGGGTAGAATCGCTAAGTGGTCGGTCGAGCTCATGAGTGAGACCTTCGCTTATGCGTGCAGTAAAGCTATCAAGTCACAGGCCCTGGTGGATTTCATCATGGAATGGATAGACTCCCAGCTCCCTCCGGCTCAAGTTCATGCTGAGCTGTGGATGATGTATTTTGACGGGTCTCTCATGAAGACAGGAGCTGGGGCGGGCTTGCTATTCATCTCGCCTCTGGGCGTTCATATGAGGTATGTCATCAGGATTCATTTTGCTGCATCTAACAACGTCGTGGAGTACGAGGCCCTTGTCAATGGTCTGAAGATCGCCATCGAGCTAGGAGTCCGACGCCTCGACATTCGAGGTGACTCCCAGTTCGTCATCGACCAAGTGATGAAGGCCTCGAACTGCCACGACCTGAAAATGGAGGCGTACTGCAAGGAGGTTCGTCAAGTCGAGGACAAATTCCATGGTCTCGAGCTTGTCCACACTGCCCGACGCTTCCACGAGGCAGCCGACGAACTTGCCAAAATCGCCTCGACTCGAGGCACGGTCCCACCGCACGCATTCTCGAGAGATCTACTCGAGCCATCCGTCGACTTGGGCTCGGGGGCTGGTGTCGAAACCACCGTCCAAGCTGACGCCGTCGAGACACTGCTAGAAGCAGCCGAAGTAATGGGGGTAGAGCAGCGACCCGGTGGACCGTTCGACTGACGCACGCCATACCTCGACTGCCTGATTCACTGCGAGCTACCAGAAGATTGATCCGAGGCCTGCCACGTCGCTCGATGGGCCAAGTCATATGTAATCTACGGCGAAAGCAACGAGCTGTACCGACGAAGCCCGACGGGGATCTTGCAGCGTTGCATCACTATATAAGAAGGCCGAAAACTCCTCGAGGATCTACACTCGGGGGCTTGTGGCCACCATGCCACTCCACGGAGCCTCGTAGGGAACGCTTTCCGACAAGGCTTCTACTGGCTAACGGCTATAGCTGACGCCATCGAGCTCGTGCGCTCGTGCCATGGGTGCCAATGCTATGCCAAGCAGACACCTCTGCCCACCCACAATCTCCAGATGATCCCCATCACGTGGCCGTTCGCGGTGTGGGGGCTCGACTTAGTAGGGCCTCTACAAAAGGCAAAAGGGGGGTACACCCATTTGTTGGTGGCCATCGACAAATTCTCAAAATGGATCGAAGCTCGACCCATCACCAACATCCATTCCGAGCAAGCCGTCCTTTTCTTCACCGACATCATCCACCGGTTCGGGATTCCCAATGTCATCATCACCGACAACGGCACTCAGTTCACCGGCAGAAAGTTCTTGGACTTCTGCGATCGGCATCACATCCGTGTGAACTGGTCTGCAGTGGCCCACCCTCGAACTAATGGCCTGGTCGAGCGTGCCAACGGCATGATTTTGTAGGGGCTCAAACCAAGGATCTACAACCACTTGAAGAAATTTGGCAAGAAATGTGTCGAAGAGCTTTCTTCGGTCCTATGGACCTTAAGTACGACGCCAAGCAGGGCGACCAAATACACCCCATTCTTCATGGTCTATGGCTCTGAGGCCGTGCTACCGACGGACCTCGAATATGGATCCCCCCGACTTAAAGCACACAACGAGCAATCAAGTAAAGAGGCTCGAGAAAACACTGTTGACCAACTCGAGGAAGCTCGAGACATGGCCCTCCTCAACTCCGCTAGATACCAGTAGAAGCTTCAACGCTACCACGACAAGCACGTACGCAGAAGAGATCTAAACATGGGCGATCTTGTTCTACGACGGCGGCAGAGCAACCAAGGACGCCACAAGCTGACCCCGCCCTAGGAGGGCCCATACGTGGTGGCCGAGGTCTTGAAGCCATGAACGTACAAGCTGGCGGACGAAAAAGGCGCGATCTTCACCAATGCATGGAACATCGAACAGCTACGTCGATTCTACCCCTAGAATTCCAAGGCTTTATGTTCCCATGTACATTCTGTATCAAAGCCTTATGAATGAATGCATAAACGAATAAGATCTTTCCCTCGAGTAACTTACTTTTTTACGGGTCAAATCCTAGACGTTAGAAGGAAGTACCAAATATGACACATTGTTGACGGTCCATAATGCTCATATTTAACCATCAATTAATCATGGAAAAGGATCCAAATGCAACCAACACCCAGACTTAGGGTTTTATCTGACAGAATTCCATGAGTTTTGGTGTTTGTCTGTTTCTGCAGGGGGTTATCAGGAAATACGGAAGAAAGGCCCACACGTCGGGTTTATATAGAGATATTAACGTGCCGCGCAATTTTCTACCATCTAGAAGACTTCAGAAGCCACGGGAACGAACGGGAGGCCGAGAGGGCTCAGGCACAGGGCGCCCGCCCTCCCTTACTGGGCGCCCGCCCTCCCCCCTCAAACCAATCAGGGTGAAGTTCGGGGATCATGCTCCACTGACCTAATACTTCAAGGAAAACCACACGATCAATGTCGGTTTGATCCGACGGCCCAGATTCACTTGAAGGGACTATAAAACCAGACCCCCCTGGCCCCTGGAGATCATACCTCTTCTACAGAATCAAAGTTAGGGTTTCAATTCCTCATCCCTCTAGTTCTTCTAGTTCTACCTCTAGTTCATCTAGATCTAGTTCTAGTTCATCTAGTTCTAGTTCTAGTTCCTCTAGTTCTAGTTCTAGTTAGTTCTAGTTGTAATCTAGAAAATAGGGAGAGAGAAGAGGAGAGCGGAGGAGGAGGAGCCGGATCTGTCGGATCTTCCTCAACATTGTACTTTTGCAGCAACTGGTTCGTTCTTCATCGTTTTCTAGGTTCTTCAGTTCATAATCCTGAGTTCTTTAATTACTTTTATTTACATTCAAGTTATTTATTGGATTCCCACTTGCATCAAGTGCTCTAATCTTTGCAACATTAGAGTAGTAATTAATAGATTAGATGTGGTGTTTAGTCTTGCAATTACCTGGAATTGCACCCAATCCTGCGGATTGTTGTGGTAGCCTTAGGGTAGTGACAGCCCTAACGGTCGACGTATTCCACCTCGTTCGGATCGGTGTTTGTAGGACCGTAGTCGGAGCTTCCTAGCCCCCTTCTCATCTCTTTCTGTGGTTAGTGTTCTGATGTCCCGAAATAGATAATCTTGAAGTAATTCTTGATTCTTAGATCAACTAGAGAACTCTCAGGAAACTTCCTCTCTTCCCACCAAAAATAATTATATAGTTATCCTTGGGCGATCTTGATTCTTAATTAGTACACTCACGTTCTCTGTGGAAAATCGATACTCTGGAATACTCCTGGGTGAAAGCTACATCGGTATCCGTGCGCTTGCGGATTTTTTCTGTTTGCGTTTAAAATACCCAACAAGCTTTCTGGCGCCGTTGCCGGGGAACGGTAGCTGTGCTAGTTTCGAACCAAGTCGTCCGTGTATCCTTTTTCTTTTCCCTTTTACCACACTCACCTTACCATTTTCACCACACCACATGGATTTCACTCCTATCTATAAATTCTTTGCTCCAAAGGGCGAGTTATTAGAGCCACCACCATCATCACATCTAATTCTTACAGATGGCTACGACCTTGGCCCTGATCTAATAGCCATGATTCAGGAGCAACCCTTCTCTGGGCAAGTAGATGAAGATCCATACACCCACCTTAGAGAATTCGAGTAGTTGTGCTCTTGCCGATCTATTTCCGGCATGACACAAGAAACCCTTAAATGGAAATTATTTCCGTTCTCCCTTTTGGGAAGAGCAAAAAAGTGGTATGCTCATTCTGTAGGAGGCGTTAATGGAAATTGGGATGAACTTCGGGACAACTTTTGTCTCACTTTCTTCCCACTTTTTCAAATTGCTGACCTTAGAATAGAAATTCTTACATTCAAACAAAGAGAGAAGGAAACTTTAGGAGCAGCTTGGGCTAGGTTCACAAGCCTTACCAATTCCGGTCCAAACCTTTCCCTGCCTGACCATGTACTGTACTACCACTTTTATCGTGGTTTAAGCAAGGAGGCTGCTCTTCACCTCGACATTGCTTTAGGAGGCTCATTCACACACAAACTCACAGATGAGGGGAGAGCTATCCTAGAGATAATCCTTGAAAATACCCCTTACACAGCCATTTATGATGAGTTTCCTGAAGAAGAAGAAGAAGTCGAGTCTAATCCTAAACCAAAAGATGAGGAACTTGCAACCGAGTTAGAAATTCCACCTGACCCATCCATTAATTTGGTTGTAGAGAAACCTCCTGATAAGGGAATGCAAAACCAACTAAGGGATGATGAACCACCACCTTTAGAGCATCCCTTTGAATTCGAGGAAGATCTTTTTGAAGATTATGGAAACACCTCAAATTTTCCTATCAAAACACGACCTCTAGTAAGGACCACTCAATCTGTTCTAAGAGTAGAATCTGTTGACATAGAACACATCAAAAGTCTGTCGGCTATTCTGAGTTATGAATGGCTAACAGAAGCAGAGCTGTCTCCTGAGGTAGCTCGAATCAACACTCCTTCAACCATTCTTCTATGCCAAATTAGAAGGTCCGCTAGGAAGGTCCACTACAATCCATATGTTGGGATAAATGTTATTTCCAAGGAGTTAGCTGACACTCTTTATCCCAACGAGTCCATAACCCCATCTCAAAAACTTTTACAAAGTCCATCTAGATTAATTCTAGAGAGCCATGGGGTATTAAGGGCAGTTCCTATTAGAATCAAGGACTCTGGAATATGTCTAGATTTTCACATTTATGACATACCGGAGATTCCTCTCTTGATTGGTAGACCAATCATGAAACTTCTACAAGAACAACCACAACAAGGTCATTTAGACTTCAAAGTTGGGAATTCCACTATTGTTGTTCCTCTAGCTAGATCAATTAACATGATAGTGGAACCCAAACTTGACCCAGATCCTATTGAGGAGGTCTTAATGGTGACTCAAGAGGAGACGGCCCAACCATTCTTTAATCATGAACACTTTGTTCAAGAAGAAGAAGAGTTGGTAGAACCCGTTGAGCTAGACAAAAATGAACAACCTTCACCTCCTTCGATAGAGTTAAAACCTCTTCCTTCTGGCCTTAGATATGTCTTTTTGCACAACAACTCAAAAACTCCAGTAATTATCAGTGACAAGTTTTCCGATTATGAAACACAACAACTTGTCACTGTTCTTGAAAGACATAGATCAGCATTTGGCTACTCTCTTGATGACCTCACGGGCATTAGTCCCATTCTCTGCACTCATCGTATCCCTATTGATCCCAATTTTACACCTTCAAGGGAACCACAACGGAGACTTAACAATGCTGTGCGAGAGGTTGTTAAGAAAGAGGTCCTCAAACTCTATCGTGCTGGGATTATTTATCCTGTGCCACATAGTGAGTGGGTTAGCCCTGTCCAAGTAGTTCCAAAGAAAGGAAGAATGACGGTCGTTAGGAATGAGAAGAATGAACTCATCCCTCAACGAATTGTCACTGGGTGGCGTATGTGTATTGACTATCGAAAACTCAATAAGGCTACAAAGAAAGATCACTTTCCGTTACCCTTCATAGATGAAATGTTGGAACGGCTTGCAAACCACTCTTTCTTCTGTTTCCTTGATGGTTATTCTGGATATCACCAAATCCCAATCCACCCAGATGACCAAGAAAAGACTACCTTTACATGCCCGTATGGAACTTATGCATACCGACGAATGTCGTTCGGATTGTGCAATGCTCCAGCTTCTTTCCAACGGTGCATGATATCTATTTTCTCGGACATGATTGAGAAGATCATGGAGGTTTTCATGGATGATTTTACCGTCTATGGCAAAACCTTTGATCATTGTTTAGAGAATTTAGATAGAGTCTTGCAGCGATGTGAAGAAAAACACTTAATCCTGAACTGGGAGAAATGCCATTTTATGGTTCAGGAAGGAATAGTGCTAGGACATAAAGTGTCCGAACGTGGAATAGAGGTGGACAAAGCAAAGATTGAAGTTATTGAAAAACTTCCACCTCCCACGAATGTGAAAGGAATCCGTAGCTTATTGGGACATGCAAGGTTCTATAGACGCTTTATCAAGAATTTCTCTCAAATTGCAAGACCCCTAACTAGTCTCCTAGCTAAGGATGCACCTTTCATCTTTAGTGATGAGTGTCATGAATCTTTTCAAACTCTTAAGAAAGCACTCATCTCAGCCCCAATTATCCAACTACCTGATTGGAATCTTCCTTTTGAGATCATGTGTGATGCTAGCGATTTTGCGGTTGGTGCCGTTTTAGGACAAACTAAGGATAGAAAGCATTATGCCATATCCTACGCTAGCAAAACCTTGTCTGGACCACAGCTCAATTACACTACAACTGAAAAAGAGCTTTTAGCTGTTGTCTTTGCTATAGACAAGTTTAGATCTTACTTAGTGGGGGCAAAGATAATCATCTATTCAGACCATGCTGCTCTCAAGTACCTCCTCACTAAGAAAGATGCTAAGCCTCGTCTAATTCGATGGATTCTTCTACTCCAAGACTTTGACATAGAAATCCGAGATAGGAAGGGAGTTGAGAATTCTGTAGCCGACCACTTGTCTAGGCTTCAATATAAGGAAACACATGATGAGCTTCCCATAAATGACTACCTAAGGGATGACACCCTACTTAAGATAACACATGCAGATCCATGGTACGCAGACATCGTAAACTTTATAGTAAAAGGCTATGTCCCACCTGGTGCAAACAAAAGGAAGTTACTTCACGATAGTCGTTTCCACCTTTGGGATGAGCCATATCTTTTCTGAGTCTGCGCTGATGGACTCTTGAGAAGGTGTGTTCCTATGGTTGAGGCTACTCAAATTATGGAAAGATGCCATGCCTCGCCATATGGAGGACACTATGGAGCATTTCGGACACATGCTAAAATTTGGCAAAGTGGTTTTTTCTGGCCAACGATGTATGAAGATACAGAGGACTTTGTCAGGAGATGCCACCGGTGTCAAAAACATGGGAATATTAACTCACGAAATGAAATGCCTCTCACAAATAATCTTCAAGCAGAACTTTTCAATGTATGGGGCATTGATTTCATGGGGCCATTCCCTATGTCCGGGAATTGTGAATATATCTTAGTAGCCGTAGACTACGTGTCCAAATGGGTGGAAGCCTTACCTTGTCGATTAGCTGATTCAAAACATGCCAAGAGAATGTTCCATGAAGTAATCTTTCCTCGGTTTGGTATACCCCGGATAGTTATAAGCGATGGAGGTTCCCACTTCATCGACAAAATATTCTGGAAGTACCTAACCGATCATGGAGTTCGACACAACGTCGCAACACCATACCATCCTCAGACTAGCGGTCAAGCCGAAACATCTAACAAACAAATCAAAAATATTTTACAAAAGACCGTAGATGAGATGGGTAAGGGGTGGAAGGACAAACTTCCTGATGCACTTTGGGCATATAGAACTGCATTCAAAACACCCATAGGCATGTCACCTTATCAACTTGTATATGGAAAAACTTGTCACTTGCCTGTGGAAGTAGAGTTTAAGGCTCATTGGGCACTCAAGAAATGGAACATGGATCTCCACCTCGCTAGCGAGAATCGTCTGATGCAACTATCTGAGCTAGAAGAATGGAGAGAGAAAGCCTACCACAATTCAAGGATTTATAAAGAGAGAACAAAACGATGGCATGATAAGAGAATCAAGCACAAGGAGTTTAAGCCTGGAGATAAGGTTCTACTATTCAATTCAAGAGTTAAGCTCTTTGGGCATGGTAAGCTACGAAGTAAGTGGGATGGACCATACAAGGTTATTGACACTTCAACTCATGGAGCCATTACCATCCAAGATGACATAGGTAACACTTTTAAGGTAAATGGTCAACGCTTGAAAATCTATCTTGAGCCACAAAACAACCTGGTAGAGGAACTTGATGTGATTGAGTTCATAGAATTCTCACACTAAGCTCTCATAAGCTCTAGACAATTACCTAACCCTTAACATGTTCCACAAGTTTTGTTGTCTATTTGGGTTGTGCAGGATTTTGAGGCTTAAGAAGAGTGAGACAGAACATGCAGACCATAAGAATGAATGACTATATCAACATCCAGCTTGGGGGAGGCACCCCCACGTGTATCTAGATAAGTATTACTTTTCTTCCTTTGGTTTTATTTTCTAGTATTCGGAAATAAATAAATAAATAAATAAATAAAATGAAACCAAACAAAGTTTTTCTTTTGAGTAATATACAATAGTTTTGTGTAATCCTAAGTTTTAAATAAAATAAAAAGAAAGTTTGATTCAAGTCTAGGTAATTGACAAACATGATATGAGCAGGTCTGAGCTACTATTTAACTTGTTCCAAGTTTTGCTAGAGTTTTGGAGATTTTTAACTTTTGAAAATCTAAAAATTCATAAAAAAAAATATAAATGAGATCATAATACCTAAGAGTCTTAATAGATATAAATATTAAAACTGTAGGCACTTGCTTTGTTCAAGCCATTGTTAATTCTTGTAGTTTTGGTTGAGAGACTTATCATGCTCCAAAGATCAAGATCTTTTTGTTTTAAAAATATAAAAGATTCACTCTTCCGAAGTATTATTGCGTTAGAGGCATGGGACTATGCAAAAATTTGATTCGAAAAAAAAAGAGTGAGATGAGAGGTAAAAATGGACAAGTGTCCGAAGTAGAATTAGGGGTACAAAGATACCCACCTGAGTGGAAAAAAATGGACATGTGTCCGATAGTAGAATTAGGGGTACTTGCTACCCACTAGAAAAAAAAAGAGAGAGAAAAAAAATGATAGCCCATGGTCCCTCTAATAAGCAATATGCGAGTAAGAGATGACAAACTTCTCAAAAAGGTCAAAGGTCTTGATCTAGGAGTATGACATTCCTCTCCCTTACTCCGAGCGTTGACATAGCAAAATGCAAAGTAAGTATGCTAAAACTTTTAAAGCTCTACTTATATATCTTTCGAGAAGAAGGCAAATGCTTCAGTTTTATTTTGCAGACTTATAAAAAACTCCAGAACAAAGGTAAGACAGAAGAACTTAAGACATAGTGCTTGACTTGATCGTTCTGTTTTTCAATCACTTAAGACCTTAGTAATAACTTAAAAAAAAACCTGTAGTAA
The DNA here is from genome assembly GCF_000003195.3 of Sorghum bicolor. NCBI lineage: Eukaryota > Viridiplantae > Streptophyta > Magnoliopsida > Poales > Poaceae > Sorghum > Sorghum bicolor. The sequence goes on from NC_012874.2 coordinate 22,624,371, forward strand.
GAGGCATAAAAGTAACCCCTCTTTCTTGCTGATTTTAGCTTTGCTCAGGGACGAGCAAAGGTTAAGCTTGGGGGAGCTTGTTGACGGTCCATAATGCTCATATTTAACCATCAATTAATCATGGAAAAGGATCCAAATGCAACCAACACCCAGACTTAGGGTTTTATCTGACAGAATTCCACGAGTTTTGCTGTTTGTCTGTTTCTGCAGGGGGTTATCAGGAAATACGGAAGAAAGGCCCACACGTCGGGTTTACATAGAGATATTAACGTGTCGCGCAATTTTCTACCATTTAGAAGACTCCAGAAGCCACGGGAACGAACGAGAGGCCGAGAGGGCTCAGGCACAGGGCGCCCGCCCTCCCTTACTGGGCGCCCGCCCGCCCCCCTAAACCAATCAGGGTGAAGTTCGGGGATCATGCTCCACCGACCTAATACTTCAAGGAAAACCACACGATCAATGTCGGTTTGATCCCACGGCCCAGATTCACTTGAAGGGACTATAAAACCAGAACCCCCTGGCCCCTGGAGATCATACCTCTTCTACAGAATCAAAGTTAGGGTTTCAATTCTTCATCCAAGTAGAGAGGATCCCTCCAGTTCTTCTAGTTCTACCTCTAGTTCATCTAGATCTAGTTCTAGTTCATCTAGTTCTAGTTCTAGTTCCTCTAGTTCTAGTTCTAGTTAGTTCTAGTTGTAGTCTATAAAATAGGGAGAGAGAAGAGGAGAGCGGAGGAGGAGGAGCCGGATCTGTCGGATCTTCCTCAACATTGTACTTTTGCAGCAACTGGTTCGTTCTTCATCGTTCTCCAGGTTCTTCAATTCATAATCCTGAGTTCTTTAATTACTCTTATTTACATTCAAGTTATTTATTGGATTCCCGCTTGCATCAAGTGCTCTAATCTTTGCAACATTAGAGTAGTAATTAATAGATTAGACGTGGTGTTTAGCCTTGCAATTACCTGGAATTGCACCCAATCCTGCGGATTGTTGTGGTAGCCTTAGGGTAGTGACAGCCCTAACGGTCGACGTATTCCACCTCGTTCGGATCGGTGTTTGTAGGACCGTAGTCAGAGCTTCCTAGCCCCCTTCTCATCTCTTTCTGTGGTTAGTGCTCTGATGTCCCGAAATAGATAATCTTGAAGTAATTCTTGATTCTTAGATCAACTAGAGAACTCTCAGGAAACTTCCTCTCTTCCCACCAAAAATAATTATATAGTTATCCTTGGGCGATCTTGGATCTTAATTAGTACACTCACGTTCTCTGTGGAAAATCGATACTCTGGAATACTCCCGGGTGAAAGCTACATCGGTATCCGTGCGCTTGCGGATTTTTTCTGTTTGCGTTTAAAATACCCAACACACATCATAGTTGATACTCCCTCGGGGGCTAGCAGGGGGATCCCCCCCTCAAGCACTGAAAAAACTCCTACGCCCCCGGGCTATGGAAACTCTACTCGCTTCCTCACCCTTGAGGCGATCGAGACCGCCTTAAAGAAAAGACTAAACGAGGAATATGAACGTAGGCGCAAAAGGAGACAAAAGAGCCTCGAGCGGAAAGACAGATAAACATTCAAAAATCTTACAGCCACTTAAAAACAAAAGTATTACTTAAGATAGAAAAGTACTATACAAGGGGCCTAGACACCCAGTGCAGGCTCACAAGCCTCAGTCCGCATCTCGGCCCTCACCACCATCACTCGCGCCTAAGCTAGTCTCAGGGGGAAGTACTTCCAGCTCAAACAGCTTGGCCAACCTCTCCCCAGGGACCTCTGCGTCGTCGATCAAGGCATGGAGCCTTTCCTCGTTCTCCGCGTCAGTCTTGGAGATGTCGATGACGAAGCCGTGGGACACCACCTCCATGTCATATGAAAAGCCTGAGCAGACGACCGCCATTGCCCGCTTCACTCCAATATGTAGAGCGTCCCACACTCGATCCCTCAGCGTCATGCCTAAGTAGAACAGCTGATCGACCAGAGCATCGCCTCGAGCCTCCTCCCTCGACTCGTCCACAGGCTTGACCTCCTAGGAGGTCGAGAGATCGCTTATCGCCGACCGCAGCTGACGGTTCAGAGCGACCTCCCCCTCGAGCTGGGCATTCGCGGAACGGGCCTCGACTTGGGCTGCCGGAAGCTCGTCTTTAAGCCCTGCAAAAACCAACACAAAGAAATTAATCATCACCAAGTACACCTCGAAAAGAAAACCCGACAATAGAAACTTATCACGAATGCTCTCCTCCAGAGCCGTGTTCTCGCCAACCAAGTTAGTGTTGGCCCTCTCGATCTCTTTGTTGGAGCGCACCAGCTCGGTGTTGGCGATGCGCAGGTCTTCAATCACCTTGCCAGCCTGCGCGATGGCTCCATTTTTCTCCAGCAGCTCTCCCTTCAGATGATCGACGTCGTCAGAAAGGCCGCAAGATCGAATCCGCTCAGCCTCGAGATCTTCGAGGGCCTTCCTCTTGGCCTCCTATAACATCCCCGATGTTATGGTTACTAAAATTTGGATTATGGCATCATCAGCATTGCACAGCATATTGGTTAAGCACACCTTGATGCATCAACTTAAAATGAGTTTAATTTGGTTGAATGTGCTTAGGGAATTAAAGTGTGTTTATCTTGTTAGTGATGCTTGAGTGGGTTGCTAAAACCCTAGGGTAAAGTTTTTCCGAAGGCTTAGGGGGGGACCCTGATTTGTGAACCCTAGATTTTGCCCCCTTTCACACAATTTAAAAACCAAGCAAAATTTGAAGTTGAGTTCAAAAACAAAGTTGTAGATCTTGTCAAGATGTACAACTTTGGTGTTGTGAGTTTTTGAAGTTTCAATACAAAATTCAAAGTAATTTTGAAAATGCAGATTTCCGGAAAGTGTCCCCTTTTCTAATTTGAATCTCCAATTCAAAATCTGTTTGGAATTTTGAAAAGTGGTCAACATGAAAGTTGTAGAGCTCAAAAAGTTGAACAACTTTCATGTTGGGAGTTTTCCAAGTTGCTATGAAAAATAAAAAGTAATTTTGGAAACCCTGTTTTGTCCCCAATTCAAAAATTTGAATTTCTTTGAATTGAGTTTGAACTTCAAAACTGTTCGGACAAATTAGCTAATTTCCACTCAGAATCAGCTCTGGCCACCAAAAGATGATTTGTAGCTTACAAAATTTTGGATAACTTTTATTTTGGTGGCAATTTGGCTTTAGTTCAAACTTTGGCCGATTTTCACAAAAGACAGGAAGGGGGAGGATAAGGGCCAGCTATAGTGATCCGATGAGGAACACCGGCCCTGTCCAGCGCAGCCGCCGCGCGACCAGCGCCGCGCGCATGCGAGTGACCACGCAGCTGCTTGCTGCCAGTGCCGCCAGGCGACGTGGACGTCCCAGGCTCGCTTCCTTCTCCCCTTTGAGCACCAGTGTGGGCGGCGCCGCGCGTTTTCCAGTTCCAAGCCGAAGAAACCCGACGTCTCCCTCTCTGAAATTCACCGTACTCAGTTCCTCTCGAGCCAAATTGAGCACTCTGTTGCATTCGCCGCCTCTTTGCGAACCCAGTGCACCTCCGAGTTCCCTCTCTAGTCCGCTCAATCGCCGGGGCTACTCTTTCTTCTCCAACTCCGGCCGAAACCGCCGCCGAGAAACTCCCTCCGTGGCCACGTGATTCTAGTAAGTGGCACGCGTTACTCGCGGTTGTTTCCGGTCCCTCTTCAGCTCCTACAGCTCATGCGCTCACTCTTTCTTCTTGGACGCGAGCAGGATCGCCGGAACGACGCCGTTGAGCTCAGAGCGTCCGCCCGACGACACCGCCTCCGACGCCAGCGACCTTGGATACTTCCCTGAGCTTTGCAGCGTGAGCACCACCCTCCCTAACCTCCGTGGAAGCCCTCTAATCCGCCCATTTGCTCTCTACCGGGCCCTAGTGGCCGGTCCGCGGCCGGTCATGGCGGCCGTCCGCCGGTGATGCGGTTGAGGTAGAGAGAAGACGGTAGAGCGCGAGTGAGTGATAGCAATCGGTTTGCGAAGGTGAGGCGGAGCTGATGCGCGCGCACGCGGGGGCCGAGGACCTCGCTTTTCACAGCTGGAGCTGCGGCAGTGTCGTCGCGCGTGAAGGGGACGAAGCTGACAGGTGGGGTCGTCCTGTCAGCGTCTCGCAGAGTGGAGAGAGGCGGAGCCTGACGAGCGGGACCCGCCCGTCAGTGTCCGCGTGAGGGGAAGGGGCAGCGCGCGCCGCGTCCGCATGGGCCGAGCGCTCGGGCCAGCTTGGGCCGAAGCCAAGCGGGCCGGCCGCGTGACCGGTGTGTTTTCTTTTTCCTTTTTGTTTAAAAATGCTGGATATTTGAATTTGTGTAATAAATCTTGTGTTGATCCAAAAATTATGGAAATTTTTGTACAGCTTCCATAAAAGAAATAGAACATAGGAAAAATATGAGTATCTGTTTTCTAATAGTTTGCAGGTGTATAAAAATTACCTCTTTTGTTTAATGAATAAAACTTCTAGGAATTTTAATAATTTATTAGTATGTCCAAAAATCACCAAACTTTGTGGGGAGTCTCTGAATATCATTTCCAGATTTCACACAAAATTTGCTTACATTTGGATAATGTTCAAATAAAATATTATTAAACCCTTGTTTAGTAATTATATAATAATTCCAAAATAATTAAACAATGATTAGTTAAATCCTCATAATTAGGGTTTGAGTGACTTTGGGATTATGTGATGACCTGAGGTCATTAACCCTAATGACCTTTGGCATTTAATTATTGTTTGGCCTTAATGCTTAATTGCTGTCATTAGTAATTAACTAAGAATTAATTAAGGTAAAAAGGATTAATAATTGGTTAATTGAAGGTAATTATGAATTAGGAGAAGTCTTAATTTACGGATGCAACCTCTTGGGTAAAGACACTAAGATGTTAAATAACTTTATTTATTGTTTAATCTGTGTTGCACCGAGGAGGCCAGTTATACTTAATTTGGTCCTTCTGGTGTACTTGTCATACGCATATCATGAGCATTCATCATTTTGCGTATAGTGCACGTGACCGAAGGAGCGCCCGTTGAACCGAGCCCCGAGGTCGGTGCTCCGTTCGAGGAAGTCGGATCCGAGACTTGGGAAGTCTCTGAGGGTCCCTCTCTGCCCTGCAACCAAGGCAAGCCCCGGATGCATCAACCCCTCCTTGAATGTTTTAAGTCTTTTATCACTTATGAATTGAAAATGCTGCATTAGGTAGTTGAGAATTGGGTTAACCTACTTGCTACACTTACTACCTTGATATCTGTTATCCTGTTCTTGACACCTGTTTTGTTTTAAAACTGCGTAGCGATGCTTAGCCCTGCTACTAGATAGGTTTTCAAACAAGAAAGTTTGAAGGGTTGTTGTGGAATACACTTATATTCAATGATGTTTCAACTTGAGACCTGTCGGTGGACTTGCTTTAAGAATGGAGTATTAAAGTAGTGTCTCCAACTGTGTCGATTAAGGACCGGTCCGTTGATGGCCCGTTGGGTTGAGAATTTATAGTATTAGCCACTTGCCCTCGGTAAGCCTGATCTTGTGATCCCTCGACGCAAACAACTACTCGTGCACTGGGAGTGAAAAGATGGCGAGAGTAGTGTGTACCCACCTTATGGATCTGAGATGACCGAAAAACATCTAGATCGGCTGTAGGATGGTGGAGTACTGTGCTCTCGGGTGCCGCGAACCTGGTCAAATTTGGGGAGAGCTCGATTTGGGTTGACATATGCAAGTTTTGGTTCTACATATGTCGGGTGGTTAGGAACTCCAGCTGGATTGCTAAGCGGTTCGAATCGTTGTTGCTCCCCGATTGGGAGACTCAATCCACTGCCCCTCATCGTAGTTAAATATGCAACTAAGTAATAAAATGAGAAAGGGGAAAATGTCTCATGAGGTTCGGATCCCAATTCCCGGACTCAGAGTGACATGAAGCTATGGCCGTTGGATAAATAATACTTTAATTTAGGACTAGAAACTCACAGACTTGTCTGTGGGAGGAAACTAGTTAGACTGTCATCGAACTCCTCGACCTCTTCAGGAGAGGAATTCGTGGGTAAAACTTGAAAGTAAGGATGCACTATTAGTAAGCTTTTCTGCAAAACACTTTGGCTCCTTGCTCAGCCACTCCTTGTCTACCCTAAGCCTGCATTCCTACTTTCTCCTCTTTTTCCACCGGGTAAGTCTTGTTGAGTACCCCCGTACTCAGGGTTTTCCAACCCCCTGTTGCAGGTGAAGCGCAGGAGCCGACCTGTTTCGGACCCTGTTGTGTGATCGTCGTCGAGGTTGACGACGAAGAAGAGTGAGCGTGACCCATGGGCAGGGTCTGTAAATTTTGAATCAATGTAATAAAGTTTAAGTTGCTCCACTGGACCAGGCTTGTAATAACACTCTGCTTTTTGGTAGAACTCCTTTTGTAAAATAAGTTATGTAATACTTCCGCTATTTTACTCTGAAATATTATTTTGGTCGTTTGTCGTTTGTGACACTGCAATGTCTTCGCAACGAATGATCCTGGTGTTGAGGTGGCCACTTGCTATCCTGTAAGGGCGAGAAGAAGAAGTTCTCGTAATTGACCATCACCAGTGGTCAGGACGAGCCTGCTTAGTATGCCACAGGTAGCAGTGGAATGAGCGTCCAGCGATGCTCATCGGACTTCTAAAGTGGGAGGATCCTCGGCATCACTGTCAGAGGTCCTTAGGACAATGACAGGTGTCGGTGGGCCCAAACACTTAGGAGGTTCTGCCACACCTCCTCTACGGCGCTCCTGGCGATCTCGTCGTTCACGCACTCCACCTTCATCCTTTGAAAGGTTTCTCGGGCGGAGGCGAGTTCAGTCTGGAGGAGGCCCTTCTCCCTGTCTAGGTCTCCTTCCTTCTGGTCCTCCAGGAAAATGTTGGGTTCAGACGGGTCGGTGGAAGCCCGGATGCGGATCCCGTCGGGGCACTAGTTCTCCATCTCCTGGTCGGCGCGCGCCTTGACGCCTCGGATGAGCTCCTCGACGGTCTCGAGCGACCCCCCGTGGCGCAGGAACAGGTCGATGAGGTAGGGGAAGCGCCCGTCGTCGTCCACCGTTTTCCAGGTCCCGGCCTCACCGCCTTCACCATCACCTGACGGTCCAGCCTCGTCCTCCTCGACGGGGATACGGTCCTCCCACGATCGACGCTCTCGAAAGAATCCCGGAGCGATTCCGTCCATGCCGTAGATCGTACGCCTGATCTTGGATTGGGGGTCAACGGCGGTGCGCATCTTACAGGCGAGCGCGACCACGCCGTCCGCCCGCCCCGACTCTGCTGGGATCGCGGCGGGCGCCCCTCGACGGAGCCACGCCGGGGTCGGAGGACCGAAAATTGGCAGACCCTCCTCCTGGTTTCCAGGCTCTTGCAGCACTACTGGCTCTGGTTGGGGCAGATCGAGCAATTCCGCTAGCTGCTGGCCCCCCTGCTGCTGCTGCTCCTAAAGCTCCTACGGCTCCTCTTGGCGGTCCTGCTCCAGCGGCCCCTCAAGCTAGGGACCGACCGTTGGATGTTCTCCCTCCCCTTCTTTCTGCTGCAGTTGCTGTTCCTCCTGCAGCTGCTGCCGCGTCTCCTGCTCATGCTCCTCTTCCTCCTCCTTCCTCTGCTACTTGACGGAGCGAAGCTCGGCAGGCCAGGGCGTCCGCTTCGCGACGAGAGAGGTCTGGGCCTCCTCGTCCATAGGACGGGCATCCTTCGAAGTCCCTTCGCCACCAGACCCATCCCTTATAGTGATAGGATCCCCCTCGACCCTAGATCAGGAGGCTTGGGGGCTCCCTTCTGCCCTTGGGGGTGAGGTGCATGTTGACGGTCCTTAATGCTCATATTGAACCATCAACTAATCATGGAAAAGGATCCAAATGCAACCAACACCTAAACTTAGGGTTTTATCTGACAGAATTCCACGAGTTTTGGTGTTTGTCTGTTTCTGCAGGGGGTTATCAGGAAATACGGAAGAAAGGCCCACATGTCGGGTTTACATAGATATTAATGTGCCGCGCAATTTTTATATCATCTAGAAGACTCCAGAAGCCACGGGAACGAACGGGAGGCTGATCGGGCTCGGAGGCAGGGCGCCCGCCCAGCTATAGTGTCCAATTCGGACCCGTTTCGCGTATTATGCTCCACCGACCTAAAGGATCAAGGAAAACCGTGCGATCAATGTCGGTTTGATCCGACGGACCAGATTCACTTGAAGGGACTATAAAACCAGACCTAAAGGATCAAGGAAAACCTCTTCTACAGAATCAAAGTTAGTGTTTCAATTCTTCATCCAAGTAGAGAGGATCCCTCTATTTCTTCTAGTTCTACCTCTAGTTCATGTAGATCTAGTTCTAGTTCATCTAGTTCTAGTTCTAGTTCCTCTAGTTCTAGTTCTAGTTAGTTCTAGTTGTAATCTAGAAAATAGCGAGAGAGAAGAGGAGAGTGGAGGAGGAGCCGGATCTGTCGGATCTTCCTCGACATTGTACTTTTGCAGCATCTGGTTCGTTCTTCATCGTTCTCCAGGTTCTTCAATTCATAACTCCTGAGCTCTCTAATTACTTTTATTTATATTCAAGTTATTTATTGGATTCCCGCTTGCATCAAGTGCTCTAATCTTTGAAACATTAGAGTAGTAATTAATAGATTAGACGTGGTGTTTAGTCTTGCAATTACCTGGAATTGCACCCAATCCTACGGATTGTTGTGGTAGCCTTAGGGTAGTGACAGCCCTAACGGTCGACGTATTCCACCTCGTTCGGATCGGTGTTTGTAGGACCGTAGTCGGAGCTTCCTAGCCCCCTTCTCATCTCTTTCTGTGGTTAGTGTTCTGATGTCCCGAAATAGATAATCTTGAAGTAATTCTTGATTCTTAGATCAACTAGAGAACTCTCAGGAAACTTCCTCTCTTCCCACCAAAAATAATTATATAGTTATCCTTGGGCGATCTTGATTCTTAATTAGTACACTCACGTTCTCTATGGAAAATCGATACTCTGAAATACTCCCGAGTGAAAGCTACATCGGTATCCGTGCGCTTGCAGATTTTTCTGTTTATGTTTAAAATACCCAACAAGCTTTCTGGCGCCATTGCCGGGGAACGGTAGCTGTGCTAGTTTCGAACCAAGTCGTCCGTGTATCCTTTTTCTTTTCCTATTTTATCACACTCACCTTACCATTTTCACCACACCACATGGATTTCACTCTAAGCATTAATGAGCATGGAATTTATTTCATAGCCACTTCATTTACTCCATGCTCATATGCAACATCTTCACAATCCATTGGTCTCTCCAACATCACCACATTCGAGATCTCCAACCCCCACTTCCTTTCTATTTATAAAAACTTTAAAAGGGCGGTTGTCGATGCATATGTCTATAATAAATTTTGCAGATCTCGTTGAGTTGATCTTGATATAGGTCAGCGTTGGAGGGGAAACCACTTCACCGACATAAATTGAGGGTTTCCCAAGGACAAGCTTAGTGTCCTAAAATAAGCACTGATCAGATTGTAACATGAGCTTTTAATTATTAGCAACATTACCTTGTGTATTGAGCATATAAGGATAATTGTAAAAAAAATTCCTTTGGGTATTTTTGTCACTAACCTTTCTAGGATTGGAGCAAGAAGATCGGATGAATGACAAGCACAAGGTATGTACAACCAATCATCATACAACATTGAATTAAATTCATCCAAACTTGAATTTTGCAAAATTCAAGCTTGGGGGAGTACTTTATATAAAAACATCATTTGCCATGTTGCTATGTTGGTTGTCCCTACCTTTGAGACATGCTCAATTTGTTAAATAGTAATCACACTACTTCATCTCCACTTGAGTAGATCTCTATAAAAGCCATCACGCTACCTTTGTTTATCCTAGTAAGTGTTAGTTTGGAAGTACTGTACATACTTCTATTGGTTTTTAAATTAAGCATGGTGCTTAGGTTAAACAGCCTTCCTTAATCTAATTAGACATGGAGTCTAGTTTGGTTATTGAACTAAAAACTGCTTGTGTAGACATTGGTATATTTTGTTGGACTAACCCCTGCAGGGAAACTTTCAATAGCGACCTGGGAAGTCCTGACATAAACTCACATTGTAGACAAAGAGAGACACACATGAAGTTTAACAATTTACACAAGAAAGGCATAGCTCACTCTTCAAGTAAGGTAACAACTTAAGGTACTTGACTATCACTTCTATAAGCTTCTCCTTGGTTCTGGCATTCACATGAATAAAAGAGACAAACATGTATGATTTACAATTCTAGATTAACCAACCCAATCGATTCAATATGTTTAGTCCTTTCACCTTTGTGATCCCACACTAAATGTTGCACACACAATCTTTGGAAGATATATATAAAAAAAAGAGATAAGTATAGATAGATTATCTTTCCATTAAGTTGAGTGATCTGATCTGACAAATGTTTTAAATGCTACACTCATGCTCTTATTATCCATCAAGTTTGTCTTGCTCACTATGCTTAAGGTTAGAGAAGAACAAATACACTTTTGGTTCTGTTGGTGTTTTCCACCAACAGTGCCCATGCACTTGATCTCTGCCTTGTCTTTATGAGCAGGTACACTTCGAGCGAAATATGAAGGACTTTTATAACTCCCAGACTCCACTAAGTGAAGTACCTAGATCTACGATCACAAACACACTGGAGATACTGGACACTCAGGCAATCACTGCCCTAGGATGCTTGAGGACGTAACTACTGGAGTAACCCCGTTGTGGAAGTAATTACTGACCTTCTGCCGGTCAAGAGAGACAACCCAGGACGCCCCATCAGCATGGTGGACTTCCCAGAAGCACTCTGCGACTTTGGCTCCAGTGTCAACATTATGCCCAGGGTACTCTATGAAAATTTTTTCACACATCCTTTATTAGAAACAGCCATGTGTTTGAAGCTTGCAGATCGTACGCTAAGTTTCCCAAAGAGAATATTAAAAACCTCTACATCCGAGTTAGTACCTTCTATGCCCCAGCAGACTTCGTGGTGATAGAGACTGATACTGATGAGAGGACACCCATCATCCTAGGGAGGCCATTCCTGAACACCTCGGGAGCTGTCATCTACGCTAGTGCTGCCAATATCAGTTTCTACATCAAGGGGAGGAAGGAGACGTTTTCCTTCAAGAACAAGACTACACAAATCTCAGAGCATTCCCGACATGAACCAAGGAAGAGGACCAACATGAGGAATAGAAACAAGCAAATGTGGACTGAGTCAGCTAAGATGGTCACTGCAGCTCAAGGAGGTCAAGATCGTCAACTCAAGATGGTCACTGCAGCTCAAGAAGGACGACCCTGGTGTTCCAAGCATCGAGTGCATAATCAACGGATATTCTTTTCAGAAGACACTCTACGACACCGGATCTAACGTCAACATAATGGCCGCAGTCACTTATCAGCTCCTGCATAGAACCATGTCCCTACAACCAACATACATTTAGCTCCAGATGGCAAATCAGACATTCTGAAAGATTGAAGGTTATTGACATGGGAGAAGACGAGTACGATCCACCCATCATCCTTGGAAGACCGTTCTTTAGCACCATTAAAGCAATCATATACATTGGAACCAGAGAAGTCCACATGCACTTCCCCTCAGAGAAGGTACGCCACTGTTTTACTGACCCTAACTATATAGTTGAAGACTCTAAGCAGGTCAGGACAAGAAGACGACGACGCAACCGCAACCAGAGGAGGCAAATCATCAAGGACGGATGGGTAGACTATGAAGGAGAAGTTGTAAGGTCTGAAGACATACAACTTGAACAGAACTGTCCTGAGGAGACCGTAGCACCGAGTCAGGTGTGGAGAGAGAAGATAACTATACACGAAGAGCAGGCACCGCCGGAACCACCGACTACGCCATCCAGTAAATCCCAGGACGACTGGGAAAACGGAGAGTCCAGTTCGGAGGACTTAAAAACACCAAACGCCTTGCCAAGAGGTAAACATGGTAGTTATCTTTTTCCTTTCAATTATTTAAAACAGTTTGCTTAGTTAATCAGGTTCGTATCATCTTAAAAAGAAAATAAAAATGTTAAAAATAGTAAGCCCCATGTGAATATGCTCATGGCATAAAACCCATAAGTACATTCACTGTGGTGGCATAAAAATGAAATAAATATATTCATGTCCTATAAAAATAAAATTATCATCCTACTATTGAGTAACATTTATTGAGGAGGCTCAACATGATAAAGGCTAGATATTTATGCTAACACTTAACCAGTTCCACAAAGCTTTGTTGTCTATTTGAGCTCCACAGAATTCAAGGATCAAAGAAGACTAGCAGACGGAGGATATCTTAATCACTGTCAGGGTGCTACCGACATTCAAATACACCTCCGCCACCTGCTAGCTACATCAGAAGAAATTACGTCGAAATCCAGCTTGGAGGAGAGCACCCCCATTTATCCAGCTAAGTATTCTACTCACGTTTATACTTTACTCAAATAATAAAAAGATGCATAATCATAAAAACTAAATAAAGATTTTGTGCTTATATATATCTTTGTTGAGTTTGCTAAATAAATAAATAAATAAATAAAGTTTGCTATGAACCCTCATGATAAGCTCTCACATGGAAATGATGAATAGTTGCTCTACCATGACTAGTTCTAAAAATTGAAATCTCTCTCAAGTTTAGGCATGACTGTTATTAATTAAGATTTGCTCTAAACCTGAACTTGTGGGAAGAGTACTTGATCTAAAGTCTAAGTCGTTAACGGATATGATATGGGAAGGTTGAGTTGCTGTTTATCTGTTCCTAGAGATGCTAGAATTCTGGAGAATTTTATCTTTGAAAATCTTTAAAATGTTGCATGATGAGTTCCTGTATGATGAGAGTTTAAATTTCTACCACAGCCATATATACATGCTTGCTAGACTTTGAGCCACACATTTACTTTTTACTGCTTATGAGCATTGAGTGTGGTCAAGCTGTGTAGACCCTTAGGAGCTTGTCATGTGGTTAAATCAAGATTTCACTTGCACGTTCACTCATATATGCTACTTCTACTCCGGAAGTACCATCCACATATATCCACCCATTCCATCTCCAGAATCACCCAAAAATATTCTACTCCTAATCCGGGAGAGAATAACAAAAATATTTCTGTTTTCCCTTGTGAAATAAATGCTCAAGTTATCTTGTTACTACCACTTGCTATATTATCTCAAGAGATGAGTGCTCTAATAAAAAAAGAAAAAAAGAAAAAAAAATACGAGGAAATAAAAAGGGGCAAGTGCCTGGAACATCGAAAGAAAAGACAAAGTAAGACGAGAGGTAAAAATGGACAAGTGTCCGACAGTACAATTAGGGGTACAAGATACCCACCTGAGAAAAAAGAAGAGAAAATATAGAGCATATCATTCTCCTCAAAAAGTTTCAAAAGAGCAAGAAAGGTATGTATCCCCTCAAAAGAGCATAAGTAGAATTAGACTTTCACCATTGTTATCACCATCATTACCATGCATCATTCATTCGCCACACATGCACATCTTGATTTGACTTATTGACTTGTTCTTCTGGATCCATGGTTTGACTATGCAATAAATGTCTTGTAAGTATGTATTAGCTGTCTCCCACCTATGAGCTCCAGATATCAAAACCTTATTAGAGTAGGGTAAGAGAGAAGGCAATGTCACTATGCCTCATACCAAAAATACCACATTCTTTGAGAGAAAGCATATACCATTACTGCCTTGGTAAGGATCCAGAAATACCACAAAAGAGAGACTAGAGAGAGTCATACAAGGAATCTCTGAGTTTTATTTGAAAATCTGCAAAAACTCCAGAGCTATAGTTAATCGAAGAACAAGAGACATGGCGCTTGACTAGACTGTTCTATCTTTTAACTACTCAAGACAGAAGTGACGGTTACAAGTCCCATGGTGAAAGGTAAATGAGTAAGTTTTAAGTCTTAACAGTTTACTCTAACCAGAGATGAGATCTTGTTTAAACGCATGTGTATCTTTAAGTTATGAAACCACTGCAGAAACTCTTGAGTTCATCTTTGCTCAGGGACGAGCAAAGGTTAAGCTTGGGGGAGCTTGTTGACGGTCCTTAATGCTCATATTTAACCATCAACTAATCATGGAAAAGGATCCAAATGCAACCAACACCTAAACTTAGGGTTTTATCTGACAGAATTCCACGAGTTTTGGTGTTTGTCTGTTTCTGTAGGGGGTTATCAGGAAATACGGAAGAAAGGCCCACACGTCGGGTTTACATAGAGATATTAACGTGCCGCGTAATTTTCTATCATCTAGAAGACTCCAGAAGCCACGGGAACGAACGGGAGGCCGATCGGGCTCGGAGGCAGGGCGCCCGCCCAACTCCCCTGGGCGCCCGCCCAGCTACAGTGTCCAATTCGGACCCGTTTCGCGTATTATGCTCCACCGACCTAAAGGATCAAGGAAAACTGTGCGATCAATGTCGGTTTGATCCGACGGCCCAGATTCACTTAAAGGGACTATAAAACCAGACCCCCCCTGGCCCCTGGAGATCATACCTCTTCTACAGAATCAAAGTTAGGCTTTCAATTCTTCATCCAAGTAGAGAGGATCCCTCTAGTTCTTCTAGTTCTACCTCTAGTTCATCTAGATCTAGTTCTAGTTCATCTAGTTCTAGTTCTAGTTCCTCTAGTTCTAGTTCTAGTTAGTTCTAGTTGTAATCTAGAAAATAGGGAGAGAGAAGAGGAGAGTGGAGGAGGAGCCGGATCTGTCGGATCTTCCTCAACATTGTACTTTTGCAGCATCTGGTTCGTTCTTCATCGTTCTCCAGGTTCTTCAGTTCATAACTCCTGAGCTCTCTAATTACTTTTATTTATATTCAAGTTATTTATTGGATTCCCGCTTGCATCAAGTGCTCTAATCTTTGAAACATTAGAGTAGTAATTAATAGATTAGACGTGGTGTTTAGTCTTGCAATTACCTGGAATTGCACCCAATCCTGCGGATTGTTGTGGTAGCCTTAGGGTAGTGACAGCCCTAACGGTCGACGTATTCCACCTCGTTCGGATCGGTGTTTGTAGGACCGTAGTCGGAGCTTCCTAGCCCCCTTCTCATCTCTTTCTGTGGTTAGTGTTCTGATGTCCCGAAATAGACAATCTTGAAGTAATTCTTGATTCTTAGATCAACTAGAGAACTCTCAGGAAACTTCATCTCTTCCCACCAAAAATAATTATATAGTTATCCTTGGGTGATCTTGATTCTTAATTAGTACACTCACGTTCTCTGTGGAAAATTGATACTCTGGAATACTCCCGGGTGAAAGCTACATCGGTATCCGTGCGCTTGCGGATTTTTCTGTTTGCGTTTAAAATACCCAACAGTGCATCGACCCGGTTTGGCGACGATGGGGTGGACTCGCTCACCAGGGGACGGGGCGGGGCGGTCTCGGTATTGGTCGGCAGTCGGAGGTTGGAGGAGCCTATAAGACACACAAAAGCAAAGGTCAGTCGGCACAAGAACGACATAACTAACGTAACAATGGGAATGAGCCACTAACCCGAATCTTTGGAGGCCGCGCCCACTTTAAGCCTTTTCGCCATTGAGGGCTGGGCCTGCTCGAGCGTCCGCTTCAACCTAAGGTAAGAAAAATTGGCGTAAGAGAGACCGTTACACGAGAAAACGCAAAGAAGCAGGAGGATGAGAGTCATAGCGTTGAAAGCATTACCCCACAGGGAGAACAGCACGCCTGCCGGTACCTCGACCGGTAGACCTCGAACCATCCCGCGTCGAAAGGAATAGGATTACCATGGGTAAAAGAGGATTAGTTTAAGCAACATTTATTTAATTAAAAGGGACGACATTGTAAGGGAAGGAGTAGACAGAATGTATGTATGAATGCGACATGATGAATGCACGAACCGTACGTCCTCACAAACTTAGAAAATTAATATTCTAATGGATATACGGTGGCATACATTCGTCTCTCGATATGTTAACTATCGATTTACACGCACGCTGTTAGAGTACCTGCAGAAAACTTCATTTCAGCCCAACAGTTCCCAATATATCACTCAAGAAAGCAGTAAACTAAGTGCACATTGCTTGGACATGCCCAACATGCACAAACAATGACACCACAGCTACCCGAGAAATTAAATGCTCCCCAATTAAGTTTCTTTCGCGGTTCCATGGTTTTGACATGTAACCACTCCAGAAAACCACCGCGAACACTCCCCTAGACCGTCGTTTGGACGATCATGCTCACACTTACCAGAGCGTAGGTGCGACGTTGCATAAATTAAATCTAGCGACATATGTGGCTAATTCACATATGAAGGCTACCTCCACCATTAGACCACAGGGTAGCATAGTGCGGTCATCACACATCCATACCTGAGTACTGCCGGAGATGCGAAAATAAAACCCCCCAAGTCAGTACTTAAATAGCCACCTATAGTCCTTATGTGGGCAAGGAGGATTCGACCACTGGCACAACTTAAATATTTATTTGCACCATTTTATTTAAAAACTCTTTTGTTTTTAAATACACAAACGCTGCATTTATAATGCGGAACTTGCTCCGATACCAGCTGTCACAGAACCGACCAAATTATAAGAGTTCAAGTGTAGAAACGATCGACAAGCAATCAAGTTTCCAAACTTGAGCCCATATAATCCCGGTAGTCAATTGAAATCACGTAGGATTTCAAACCAACATGCAACAAACCAAAATCGTAATAGTTCAACATAAACACAGCAAATGTTACATAGTCCTTCATTGCCGTCGAAGCGGCACCACATCGGAGTCATTAAGTTATTACAACCCAAGTTTGAAGTAGCGGAAGCAAAATAGTACACACCCTTGTTCAAAGTTCACTTCATAAGTTTTTGTTATCGCCAGAGTCTACACCATCCTTCCAAAAGCAACAGGTACGAGGTTGTTAGAGAACCGTGCCCAACG
Organism: Sorghum bicolor; assembly: GCF_000003195.3. NCBI lineage: Eukaryota > Viridiplantae > Streptophyta > Magnoliopsida > Poales > Poaceae > Sorghum > Sorghum bicolor. Next base: position 22,641,302 of record NC_012874.2, read on the forward strand.
GTTAGTCCTCATCCCCAGCGGGATGGAGACAGGTCTTGCAGAAGCCGTCATAAAAGATGTCATCTGCAACAGGTGGGAATAAACCCTGAGTACGAGAATGTACTCAGCTAGACTTACCCGTCTAGTAAAACATAAAAGACACCAAGGATCATGCAAGGCTAATGTATAAAAGTAGAGCTGGTTGACTCAACATTTTGCCAAAAGCCTTTATTATGACTAACATATTGTAAGAGCATCATATTTGTTTACTATTAGCCTACTGCTAGATTAGCACCTGTACTACAACACATCACTTGATTATTACAAGCAATAAAAACCATATCAATTTCATCATATGTTCTTCTTACTATCATCATTATCATGAACCAAGTTCATTAGTGAATGCTATGTTTGCCGCTGCTCTGTCAAGTTCTCACTGACCGGGAGAGACGGCGATTCGAATCGAATTCTTATCCAGCTGGAGGGTTATTCCTAGCACTCACCCAAGCATCCCCCGTCGGAGAGCCAACGGGTCACCTTTGGTACAACTCAGGAATCCCGGCTCCGATCAGCGCCGCACTCCCAGGGCTACCACTCTGCCAGGGAGGTCAGGAATTTTAACTCACCTGCCTTTGGGCTTACGCCAATGGTCCCACGCACACCGCACTTCCTTCGGTAGTGCGCACTTTATACTTGCCGGTCTTCCGGCCTGAGTCATACTACTCGGCTTCGCGGTCGGAACGAGTTATCCGGCCAACTAAGTGTCAGGCATGCGTTCAACATGACAAGAGGACGTACAACGATCGGTCCTTAGCTGCCACGGACGGGGTTACTACAACCTTGCAAAACTCCGCCCAGCTTAAGTCAAATTAATCAGGTTCCATCCACGATAGCATATATATACCATCGTGATCCGACACAACCCTATATCGCGCAGGTGACAGGAAATCACCCGACTTCTACCGATTAAGCATGGCTAGGCTGCTACTCAATCCTAACACTACAACCAGGGTGTGGTGAGTTATCTGGACAAGGATGGAGTAAATGCAACAAAGGTGTCATCACAACTCCTATACTTAAATGCAGCAATAGATATAATATATTAAATAACTTTCGAAAGTAAAGGGAGGCTTAGAATGCTCCGGGGTTTGCCTTTCATGAACGAGGCTGGCTCGTGACTTGGGCACTCAACTTCTTCTTCGGGCTCCTCGAGTCCGACTGGCTGGACCTCCACCTCCTGGCTGCCCTCCTGGCCTTCGGGGTTCACTTGCAGATCGAAGGAGGCTGCCACGTCCGATGCACCTATTGCATGCTCGGTGAATGAGAAGGTGTGCATACAAAAGAATGAATGCTTGATAACATAAGTGACCCACTAGACACTCATTTACGGAGCAATAGTTATAACAAATTCACACAAGATAATAAGTTAACTTAGCCCAAAACTTATCATGATGGCCTATAACAGCAAGCATCAAACAGCAGGATTAGCTTAGTAAACAGATCATAACTATTGCCACAAAGATCCAACAAACTTAAGTGAGGACACTCTGGAAAGCTTATGAAATTGTCTACAAATCATCTTTAAACATCACAGCAAGATTCATATATTAAACAAGTCATTTAAACAAAGTTCCAGGTGCTGTCCCAGAAAAACAGAGAACACCTATTTCTGGAACCTAACTTGGAAAGATCATAACTTCAAAACTACTGGACCAAATGATCCCAAATTTAAAGCACAGCTAGTTTAATAAGTTTACAATAACTTTGATTTAGACAAGTTTCCCAGAAAGCCAAGTTATCATTAAACAAAAGTTAAATTACTCCCTTGCTGTCCAGAACAGCTTTTAACCCACTAGTTAATTATTTAATGACATGACCAAAACACAAACAGTGTCAACCACATCGCTTATGAGCACAAGCATATTATAAGAGAACCAGAACACCAGATGATAACCCCCAAACATTTACTTAACAAGGCATTTATTAATTAATTCTAGAAAGGAGCATAATTACAAGATACTAGTCAAAATGCTCAGAAAAATCTACAAAAATTACAGAGGCACAAGTATAGCATCAAAGCATCACCATAAAAATTTCAGAGCAATTGCACATACCAAATTAAAGATATGCATTTAACATGTGACAAGGTGTTTATTCCATAAATTCAGAAATATGACTTATATGGTGTCAAACAACAGATTTCAGATTATTTATATATTATGAATACCATAAACAAGTTTACTACCAAAGTAGAGCACCAGAAAACATGGTTCATTTTATATTTTTATTTAAAACTAGCCATCTCAACGAACACCCATAAATTGGTTTCACAATTTTGGATCTCAGAAATAGGAGATATGATTTTGCAAAGGAAGCCAAAAATCCAGATTTGAATAAAAGAACAGGAGGGAAGGAGGGTGACACTGACAGTGGACCCCGCATGTCAGCTTCTTCTCCTTCACGGCCGAGGCGACTCTCACCGGCGATTTCTCCGCGACGGCGAGGTCTCCGGCCAAACCAGGGGCACCAACGTGATCCCCAGACTCTAGCGACTCGATTGACCCCCTTTTCCCCACGGCGGAGCCACCGGAAGGGGCTTACCGTCGATCATAGCGGCTCGGTGGAGGTGCTCGGCGTTACGCCGGAGCCCTCAGGCCGGTAGAGCGGGACCTAAGGCCTTCTACAGCACCAGCGGACTACGGCGAAGCTTCCTAGGTACGCGGCTTGGCTTGAAACCTCGTGGAACACTCTGGCCACGAGAGCACCCATCTCCGGCGGAAACACGGCGGCGCTGCGCATCGTGTCCGGCGACGGAGAGTTCGGTAGAGCGTCCACCAAGTGGCGCAAACGCTCGCTAAGGACCTACTCTACCTCTAGGACCTAACAAGAGAAGACGAGCGGCTTCACCGGGCTCGGCATTGAGTTCGCCGGAAAAGATGGTCGCGGCGACCCGATTTGGGGAAAGAAGGGAATGGCGGCTCACCGGTGGGCTTCGCGGCGAGCTAGAGGGTGGGAAGTGAAGAGCGGCTCACGGCGGAGCTGTGGGTGGAGTTTGGTGGGCAATGGCGCAGCAAGGAACGCGCACGAACTCGCCGGAGTGAGCTCGTGACGGTGAGCTCGCTGCGGTCGGGTTACAAGTGCGAGAGGGCGAGGAAGGCGAGAGTGGACGCGTCCACTCTGCTCGGGGCGTCGCCGTAGAGGTCATGCGCGCGCTGGGAGCTGACGAGTGGGGCCATCGCCGGCGTACGGGTGCCATCTGGTGGACAGGTGGCGCTCTGGCCATCCACGATGGCGAGCTCGGCTTCGATTCAGAGAAAACGGCAACTGTCTGACAGAGCGACTTCAACGATGAATAACTTCCAAACCAGAGCGAGTTAGGACCTGATGTAGTTGACAAAGTTGGAGTACTAGCCGTGATCTACAACTTTGTCAACTGGAGCAAAAGCTAGATCGGCTTGGATTGAGAGGTATAGAGTTTTCAAAATAGATCGAGCAAACTGTTTGCGTTTCCGGACTTAGAAAATTTTCTAAGTGTTGGAAACAGCCCCAAATTTGCCTTGTGGTTCAATTTTGAGCTATTTGTGATCCTTTTCATGAGATGGCTATAAAACAACTTTTGTTCCTTATAAAATTTGCTACAACTTTTCTGTAGAAAGTTTTGACATGCAAACATTTTATGAAACACTTTTTAAAAGCCTAATCAAAAGAGGTTTCTAGGGCCTATTCACATAAGTATGACTTAAGTGATTATTTTGGAGAAGTGATCAACATGAACATTGTTCCCAAGGTTAAGTTAAGCATAAATAAACTAATTACCAAGGCATAGAGCATAAACACAAGCATGGTTCATTCAAGCATAAGCATAGGAAGCCAATTTAAGCAATTTAGATCACATTTTTGCATGGAATGACATGGCTCAAGATAGATGATGATCATGATATGCTTTGAGTAGATGATGATTCTCATGCTATGCACATGATTAATGCAACCATAACACTGGGGTGTTACAGCTATAGGAGGAAGAGGGGGCAGGGTGGGCGCCCTCTATAGCTGGGCGGGCGCCCACTTGTGGTCCCCATCCTGGCTGCCCTTTCTCCACTCTCTTCTTTGCTTAATTCTTACGCAAAATAATGCATCATGGGTGGTGGTTGGCCAGTGGAAAAGTGCTGGTTAGTGGAGACATGTTGGTGGATCAAATAATGTGATGGGATGTATGTGAGGTGCGGTGTATGACATGTGGGACCCAAGGAGTGTGGGTCATGCTTCTAGAAGGTTGCTATAATTGAATATAATGCAGGAAAATCTATGAGAACTAAAACTTATTTGAAATGATAATGAAAAATATTTTTGTGCCTCCACAATAATTAATAAATATGGGTTGTTACACACCATGAATATCATTTATATGGGGCTTTTGATTATTATAATAATGCTATGAATAAATATGACTAATGCAAGAATTAATTATGCAAGAATTAATGATGCGGATAAATACCGATTTACCTCCCGGTGAGGGTTTGGGATTTTTAGGTCCCGCAAGCTGGACCTCCAAATCTTTTAATCTTCTGAATTACCTTCCTCCAGAGATGGTGTCTCCAGTGGTTCTTCTTCATGAACTTCCTTCACTGTAGGGTCTCTCTCTGGTCTGGGTTTGAATGTGAAGTGTTCTTCTTTTCCGTTTATGTTGAACTTGATTTCTCCTTTCCCGACATCAATGTGGGCATTGGCAGTGCTCAGAAATGGCCTTCCAAGGATGATGGACACTTTTGAGTCAGGACTCATGTCCAGTACTACGAAGTCTACTAGTACCAGGAAATCTCTGATCTTGACTGGAATGTTCTCAGCGATACCGAACGGGTGTCGAACCGATTGATCTTCTAGTTACAGGCACATTGATGTTCGTTCTAGTGTCGTATGCTCAAGCTTTTTGTCGACTAATGCTGGCATCACACTGACACTTGCTCCGAGATCACAAAGTGCATTTTTCAAGTGTTGGTTTCCGATTGAGCAATCAATAGTGGGACGTCCGGGATCTTCCTTCTTCCTTGGTGGTATATTGAGGATGGCCGCACTACATTCTTCTGCCAGCATGATAACCACAGTGGTGGGCAGTGTTCTCTTCTTGTTAAGATATCTCTGATGTACTTTGCATATCTAGGTACCTGTATGGCATCAAGTTGAGGTATGTTCACATATAATTTCTGAATAACCTCTACAAACTTACCAAACTTCTCATCCAACTGCAGTCCTCTATTTCTTCTAGGAAATGGCAAATAGTTAGTGTCGTAAAAATTTTTCCTCATTTCTCCAGTTCTTGGTGGTTGCAGCAGATCTTCTGCTTCAACTGGGCTTTCTTCTTCTATCACTACTGGTTGCACTGGTGCTGATGTTCTTTGTTTCTCTTTTGGGTATGGGGGATCTCTGGTGGCTTTGCCTCCTCTAGTGGTTATATTCTTTACCTGCTCAATGTTAGTAGCAACAGGCAGTGCAGCAGCTAGCTTTATTAATTTAAGCTCTACCCTCTTATTAAGAGTGTTTTGCTCATCAAAGGCAGTTAGTAGAAAATCCATTTTATTGTGTATATCTTTTAGAGATGATTCATTTGTATCTAGCCTTTGTTTAACTTCATCATTAGTTTTTATTTGTTGAGCAATTATCTCTTTTAATGAAAGTTGCTTGAAAGTATTACCTAAATTCATACCTTTGCTATTGGGTTGACTCGAGGTAGGTGTCGACGAAAGCTAGTCGGCAGTCTACCTTGGGGTATACCCACGGTAGTAGTTTATCGGTAGACGGTGCGCAAACTACGAACTCGATGGTGACGCAAGACACGGACAAGCTTTTTATCCAGGTTCGGCCGCCGAGTTGGCGTAATACCTACGTCCTGCGTCTGGTTGTATTGATTTGTGTTGAGAGAATATGATGTCCCCTAGGGGGGTCCCTTGCCCCTTCTTATATAGTCTGGAGGGCAGGGTTACAGATCTGGAAACTAATCCTAGTCGGTTACAATTGCCATGGATAATTCGATATCAATTCCTATTCTAACCGACTAGAATCCTGCTTGATCTCCACATCTTGTTTCCTTGCGCGAAACTCCAGGTTGTCGGATCAAGCCTTGAACTCGTCTCGTAATGGGCCAAGCCTCCTGGCCGAAGTCTAGCCGTAAGGGAATAGGGGTTTATCCCCCCACAGCTAGTCCCCGAGCACCATGTATTGTGATGTAACACGCCGTCTTGAGCTTCTTCGATCAGTGAGACTCGACGTCTTCAATAAGTGGGAAAGTCGCCCAAACAGTTACAACGGTTCTTTGACCAACTCAAAAGACAGTTGATCAACATTGGCATCGAAGAAGCGAGTTGTTCGAAGAATGCATGGTGCTCTAAATTAAAAAAGATTTCTTTCCTGGTGAAGTGTGCCCACTTTACCTTTTTGAAAGGTATAAACATCAAAGAAGCAAGCGAATTCACCGCTAGGTGAAGTGTGCCCACTTAGTCCCCGAGCCTGGTAGTAGGTGACGTAGGCACGTGGTGCCAGGGTCAAAATAAAAGTCCTCAAAGAAATTCTGTAACTGAGATGCATCGCCAGATGCATCGTACCGATGTAGTCCCCGAGCTTGCTGGAAGGCGAAGTATGAGCCTTGTAGCAAGGTCTAAATAATTGAATTTACCAGTCCGTCTGCAATTGAATAGACTAATCGACCAGTCCCCAAGCACCAAGTGCGCTCCTTAGAATTCTCAAATTGGTGGGCTGGTCGACCAGTCCCCGAGCGTATAGTGCTCGGTGGTCGGCACAGTCCTTGAAGGTCCGAGCTGATAGACTGGGCGACCAGTCCCCGAGCGTCGAGTGCTCGGTGGTCGGTGCAGTCCTTGAAGTTCCGAGCTGATAGACTGGGCGACCAGTCCCCGAGCGTCGAGTGCTCGATGGTCGGTGCAGTCCTTGAAGTTCCGAGCTGATAGACTGGACGACCAGTCCCCGAGCATCGAGTGCTCGGTGGTCGGTGCAGTCCCCGGATTGTTGACTCACTGGCGTATGTGTCTTCTTATTTTTGAAAAGATCTGTCCAGTTAAAGTTGACGTGACGAGGCCTCCTGACGGGGTGTCAGACGGATGCATGAAAAGTTGCACCTGACAACTGTACAGCCGCCCTTTGCATGGTTTGAGAAAAGGAAACCATCAATTGGTACGAAAACTCCGCCGCATTAATTGTCTATAATCATTGTAAACCGAAACGCCACGTCCGCCGCATGGCCTGCCCACTTCCCGAGAATACAGGAAGTGGGAGAGGTGGAGTTGCGGGCTTATAAGAGCCTAATAGGTCCGCCTGTACCGCTTTCGCTGCCATTGCCTTCAAACCTTCCGCTCTCATCTTCTCCAATCTCCTGCATCTTCTTAACTCAAGCCCACATTCGCACCTCTAATGGCGAAGAGCGACTCCAGGAAGAGGGCCGAACTGATGGCCAAGGAGTGGAAGAAGTCTCGCAGCACCGCAAAATCTCTTGGTGACCTCGTCGATATGGGGCTTCTGCACGGCCCGGAGCTCGGCGGCTGGAGGGCACCGGAGGGGGAGAGCTACCCCGAACCTCGCGCCGGTGAGATCGTCGTATTTGAAGATTTCATTAAGAGGGGTTTTGGTGTTCCTGTTCATCCTTTTCTTCAAGGTCTTCTTTTGTATTATGAGATCGGGATTTGCAATCTGCACCCGAACTCAATTCTCCTCATTTCCACCTTTATCCACCTGTGCGAGGCCTATGTTGGCATAGAGCCGCACTTCGATCTTTTTCGGTATCTTTTCTGCTTGAGGAAGAAGGGAGCAGTTGGAGGCTCCAAGGTTGCAGGTGGAGTATACCTCAACCTTCGTGATGGAATGAAGAATCGCTACCTGCACTGTCCATGGAACACTTCCTTGACCGAATGGTACAGGAAGTGGTTCTACATCAGGGAGGAACCGGGCAGCTCCACGTTCTGCGACGTGGGATACATTCCTGAGAAGAGGACGAGCTGGACCGACCGCCCGGAGTTCGACGGTCCAGTGGCGGATCTCATGAAGCTGATCGACTGGTCGCGCCTGGACGGGCTTGGCGTGGTCGGCAACTTCATTTGCCGCCGGGTGATGCCCTGCCAGAAGAGGGTGCACTCGGCGTACGAGTATGCCGGAAGCGCAGACCCGACCAGGATGCGGTCGGAGATCTTGGAGAAAGCGGAGGTACAACAGCTGTTGAACGAGCTGTTTAACTTCGCGGACGGAGGCTTCATCCGTGGCAGTGATCGGGTGCAAGCCTTCAAGTTAGGACGACCAGCACCAAAGGTATGTAGCATATTCTGTTTTAGCATTCGTATATCGTCGGCAGTTGACTCATCTCTGTTGCTTTTGCAGATCGGCGGTGTCGACCGGTGCACAGTGTATGTATCACTGGCACCGGGGATGGAAAATCCTGCGGGAGAAGACCCGCCAGAGGAGGACGCTGCTCGGTGTACTCATTACACCAGCAGTGAAGAGGACCAAGCCCGCCCCATCCCGACCTCCGAGGGGAGGGTAGCGGGGAAGAGGCCATTGCCGGCAGATCCTTTGCCGGCGGATCTTCCGGCGGAGAGCAGCCAAGCACCGAAGCGTCGTCGGCTCGTGCGGATCGTTGACGACGACGACGACGAGGAGGAGGCTGCGCCGTCTTTGGTCCGACGGCCCCGGGGTCGCCCAGATAATGCGCCGGCCGCTACTGATCGAGTGGCCAGCGACGCCCCTGCACCACAAGTTGTCGAGACGGGGGCGCAGGTGCCGACCGGCCGGGCGAGGAGGAGGTTCACCGCCACCCACCGTCGATCAGACCTGTAAGTGTTCGACTTACGTATTTTTGGACTCCTCTTTGATTTTTTTTTGTTTTTTTTTTTAAATTTGACTTTTGTTCCTGTAGTGCGGCGTCGGATGTCGACCCCGGCCAGGTTGCCAGCCAGGGGACGGGCGAGCCTGCCCGCGGTTCTGGGGATGCGGCCCCCCAGACCACAGAGCAGCCAACAGCTGCAGTCGCGCCTGGGAGCACCGAGGGGCTCCCGAGCGCGGCACCGACTACGACAAGCAGCCCGACCAGGGCTGGAGAGGCTCCCCCAACTGACTCCTCAGAGAAGGAAAGATCTCCGACCGCTCCTCCTGCCGGGGGGAGTGAAATCCCCACGCCGCCCCGAGCAGGAGCCTCCTCTGCTGCGGGCTCCCCAGGTCTGGTCCAAGGGCCAGTAATACCTGGGACCACCACCGGGGGTGACGCAGCACAGGAGGAGGAAACCCGGGCGGCCTCCGATGATGAGGTGGAAGAGATCGAGGGTCGTCCCCGTGATGGCCGCCAACACGTGTATGTGTGGCGCCAACGCGGGGATCACTTTATCGGGCATGAGGAGCTCGCCGAGACCGAAGAGGCCGCCAGGGTGGAGCGCGCGGCCAAGCGCCTCGTCGACGAAGTCAAGGTAAGCGGCTTTTTGCACTGCTGCACATTCTTTTGCCTTGTCTTGCATGGTCGTTATATGCTTGCTTTGTAGGATGCAATGAAAACGGCGAAGTACCGGAAACGGTGCTTTGACCAGATAGAAGGCGTCATGGCCGAGAACAAGGCCCTTGCCGCGGAGGTAGACCGGTTGCGGGCGAAGGTCGGGGAGAAGGTGGTCGAGATGAGTGCCGAAAAGGAGCGTCGTCTCGACCTTGCTCGTCGTTTGGCCGACCAGTACCGGCTGCAAGAAGGTTAGTCACACACTCCGAGCAGCTTCGCGTACTTGTATAGTTTGCTTTGCTGACCAGTTTAGGATTCGCGCAGACTTGGAGGAGGAGGTGGCGAGCCTCCAACAAGAGGAGCAGCTCAGCCAACAGCTCGCCGGTGCGCTGGAGTCCGGGCGGCGAGCAGGAGAGGAGTTGGGTCGAAAAGACCGGGAGCTATCTGGTAATGGTTGCCGCCTTGTTGGTTACTGCTTGCCCCTTTTTTATGCCGAAAATAACGCTTCGTTTCGTTTGCAGTGCTCAAGGTGAACGCCAAAAAGCACCTGGACGATCTGACCAAGGACCGGGACTCCTGGAAGGTCAACTGTTGCAGGATCTGGAAAGGAGTGTCCCCGGTCCTAGACCTGATCAGTCCCGAGCTCCCGGAGAGCCAGCCCCGGGCGCCGCAGTTGACCCCGGTCGAGAAGGCGCAACGGGCGTGGGACTGGCTCCAGCAGTTTGTGAAGGACGCCGGGGAGTTTGCCGGCGCGCACGTCCTCAGCATGGTGCGCGCCCACTACCCCCTGGTCGACTTGAGCAGGCTGGAGAAGGGGTACCCGAAGGAAGTCGGCCCGCAGGACGCGGACGAGCTTCGGAGTAGTCTGCTGGACTTGTCGTCGACAGTGATCGGCGACATCAATCTGTGCGGAACGGCCACTCCTCCAGACCAGCCGAGCTCAGATAGGTCGGCCAGGGAGTTGTCGGGCGCGTCCGTTGCTGGAGATGGGCGGTCGACGCCTGCGGTCTCGACCAGCCAGGCGCCGGTGGCCCCGACCCCTTCGTCCGGGCAGCAGGGCCAGGCGGGTGATCAGCCCGAGCAGCTAGGCCAATAAAGTAGTCTGTAGGAATAGACTAGTGTCTGCCCGTCAGGGTATTTATTGTAAACTTTGTATGTAAAGTTTGTAATAAAGTTTACTTTTTGTCATGACTGTTGTTTTGAGCGCTGTAAAAATATCTGAGTGACGTGTCACCGTATTTGTCTTGGTTGTCGCTAAGAGCATCCATTGCAGGAGTTTTGCCGAGTGCTGTGTGTGACAAGGTATAGGCAAAAAATAGAGAATTTCATTATCAAAAACTATAAGATACTTACAAAAGAAAGTCATTAAAACTTTATGGATAGAAACGTCGCAGTTTGTCGATGTGCCAGAGTTAGGCACTCGTGTTCCGTCTGGGTACGCCAATCTGTAGGACGTAGGTCGTGTGACCTCGGTCACCACGAAGGGTCCTTCCCAGGGAGTGGATAGCTTGTGCATTCCCTCCTGGCTTGTTTTCCATCGAAGCACCAGATCGCCGACCACGAAGGAACGGTCCTTGACGTTCCTGTTGTAGTATCGCCTGACTGCCGCGAGATATTTTGCTGTTCGGAGACATGAAACTAAACGCTTTTCCTCCATGCAATTGATTTCGAGTTCTCTGGCGTTGTCGGCGGTCGCCTGGTCGAAGTGCTCGATTCTAGGAGATCCGAAGTGTATGTCAGACGGCAGGACCGCCTCTGCACCGTATACCATGAAGTAGGGAGACACCCCTGTGTTTCGACTGGTCTGGGTTCGGAGGCCCCAGACCACTGCCGGCAATTCTTTCATCCATCGACCGGGTGCTCTGTCGTTTTCGGTGTACAGCCTTTTCTTTAGGGCGTCAACGATCATTCCGTTAGCACGTTCGACTGGACCGTTGGCACGTGGATGTGCCACTGACACATATTTTATGACTATGCCTCTGTCATCGCAGAAATCCCAAAAAGTGGTGCCAGTAAACTGAGTGCCCAGGTCGGTGATTATGCTGTTCGGGATGCCGAATCTATGTATGATTTGATTGAGAAACTCCACAGCCTTCTCGGAGGTTGCCTTGACCAGGGGCATGTATTCAATCCACTTGGAGAACTTGTCGATTAACACGAAGACAAACTTGAAGTTGCCCGGGGCTGGTTTAAATGGTCCGATCATGTCAAGCCCCCAGCAAGCAAAGGGCCAAGACGACGGGATGGTTTGAATTTCATGGGCAGGTACGTGGGTCCTCTTAGCGAAAAACTGACATCCTTCGCAATGCCGAACCAGTTTTTCTGCGTCGCCGACCGCGGTTGGCCAATAAAAACCTGCTCGGAAAGCCTTTCCGACCAGCGTTCTAGATGCGGCGTGATTGCCGCAGGATCCAGCGTGTATGTCCTCCAAGAGCTTGATACCATCATCTTGGGGTATGCACTTGAGCAGTACTTCGGAGCTTGCGTTTTTCCGCATGAGTTTTCCGTCGACCAGGATGTAGTTCTTTGATCGTCGGATGAGGCGTTCGTTCTCTGTTTTGTCCTGAAAGCCTGTCCCGTCTGATATGTATTTGATGAACGGGGTACGCCAGTCACGCCCACCGGTTGTCGGAGTGGCGTCATCTATGAGCATTGCCTCGGTGGGTTGCTTGTCGACCAGGGGGGGCTTACGCTCGGCTCATGGATGTCCTGGACGAAAATACCCCGCGGGATTTGGGCCCGAGATGAGCCTAACTTTGACAACGCATCTGCTGCTTGGTTCTTATCCCAGACCACGTGGATATACTCTATGCCATAGAAGTTAGTTTCCCATTTGCGAATTTCTTTGCAGTAGAGATCCATCTTCTCGTGGGTTGCGTCCCACTCCTTGTTGAGCTGGTTGATGACCAAAGCGGAGTCGCCGTAGACATAGAGGCGCTTGACCCCCAGTTCAACGGCTAGTCGTGTGCCATGTAAGCATGCTTCGTATTCGGCGACGTTGTTTGACGCCGGAAAAAGGATCCGAAGGACGTAACGGAGTTTGTCCTTGTTGGGTGATACGAACAATATCCCAGCGCCTGCACCGTTGATGTTCAAGGACCCATCAAAGAACATTGACCAGTGGTCTGAGACATCGGGAACAGAAGGCTCGTTGAGATCCGTCCATTCGGCAATGAAATCGACCAGGGCTTGAGACTTGACAGTGGTGCGACTCTGGAACTCTAGGGAAAATGGACATAATTCCATTGCCCATTTCACGATTCTGCCATTGGCGTCTTTATTGCGCAGGATGTCCCCGAGAGGAAAGCTGGTTGTCACCAGGACTCGATGGCCGTCGAAGTAGTGCTTCAGCTTTCTTGACGTTATCAGGATGGCGTATATAAGCTTCTGTATTTGTGGGTACCTGGCCTTGGACTCGTTTAAGACTTCGCTTATGAAGTAAACGGGTCTCTGGACCTTGAAGACGTGACCTGGTTCATCTCGCTCGACCACTATTGCCGTGGAAACAACCCTGTCGGTTGCAGCAATGTAAAGGAGTAGGTCTTCATTGGGCTGAGGCGCTGTGAGGACAGGTGGTGAAGTGAGGAAGGTCTTAAGCTGAGTGAACGCAGCGTCGGCTTCCTCTGTCCAAGAAAATTTTTCTGACGCTTTCAATAGTTTGAAGAAAGGGAGGCCTTTTTCTCCCAGCCTTGAGATGAAACGACTGAGGGCGGCCATGCATCCGGTTAGCTTCTGAATATCCTTGACATTCTTCGGTGGTCGCATGTCGAGTACGGCTTTGACTTTTGAAGGGTTTGGTCGTATGCCGTCGCGACTGACGACGTTGCCGAGCAGTAGACCGGAAGGAACGCCGAAAATGCATTTCTTGGGGTTGAGCTTCCACTTGTACCTATTGAGTGCCTTGAAGGTTCGGTCTAAGTTGTCGATTAGGGTGCTCGCGTCCCTTGTTTTTACGACCACGTCGTCCACATAGGCCTCGACGAGGTCATCGCGAATCTCGTCGTGGAGGCATTGCTGGATGGCCCTTTGATAAGTGGCCCCAGCGTTTTTAAGTCCGAAAGACATGGTAGTGTAGCAGTATGCGCCGAAGGGTGTGATGAAGGATGTTTTGATCTGATCTTCTTCCTTTAGCGAGATCTGGTGATAACCAGAGTAGCAATCTAGAAAGGAGAGTAGTTCGCATCCGGCCGTTGAGTCGACCACCTCGTCGATGCGAGGAAGACCAAAAGGATCTTTAGGACAGTGTTTGTTGAGATCGGTGTAATCAACGCACATTCTCCATTCATTGTTCTTTTTGCGTACAAGAACCGGATTGGCAAGCCAATCGGGGTGATACACTTCTTTTATGAATCCGGCTGCTAGAAGCCGTGTTATTTCTGTCCTAATAGCCTCCTTTTTGTCACGAGCGAACCGTCGCAGTTTTTGCTTGATTGGTCTTGCGGTCTTCGAGACATTTAAGGAGTGCTCGATCAGGTTTCGTGGGACACCGGGCATGTCTGCGGGTTTCCTTGCGAAAACGCTCACGTTGTCCCTTAGAAACCTGACGAGCGCGTCTTCCTATTTTGGATCCAGGTTTGCCCCGATGAGGGCTGTCTTCTCGGGGTTGCCTTCGACCAGCTGCACTTCTTTGTATTCCTTGGATTTTGAGTTCTTTCTGGCTGTCTCCTGCTCAGGTAATCGGAGCTGATCGGGAGGCAGCTGTGCGGCTTGGTTTGCTGTTTCCGCCATGCGGATTGAGAGGTCGATTGCCTCGGTGATCTTGAAGCTTTCTTCTTCGCAGGTGTACGCGGTGTAGACGTTGCCTCTGATGGTTAGGACACCCTTCTCCGTGGGCATCTTAAGGACTAGGTATGAGTAGTGCGGGACTGCCATGAACTTTGTCAGCGATGGGCGGCCCAGTATGGCGTGATAGGTCCCGTCGAAATCCGCGACTACGAAGTTGATGAACTCCGTCCGGAAGTGATCGGGTGTGCCGAATTGGACAGGCAATGTTATCTGTCCGAGGGGCACCGAACTTTGACCTGGCAAAACCCCCCAGAATTGGGCGTCGTAAGGTTTTAGTTGTGCCGGTGATATCTTGAGGGCGGGCAGGCTGTTGCGGAAAAGGATGTCGATGGAGCTTCCCCCGTCCACGAGCACGCGCTTGAATCTGATGCTATTGATGCAGGGATCAAGAATCAGTGGGAAACGACCCGGCTCTGGGATAGCGGCCCACTGGTCCTTCCTGCTGAACGAGATCTCCCTGTGGGACCACGCGGGAAATTTCGGATCTGCAATCAGCCCGTCCGTGCTGTCTATGTTGAGGCAGGCTCTCTTTAACAGCTTTCTTTCTCGCTTGGACTCAGTGGAGACCTTGCCCCCGAAAATGGAGTGGACCACGTCGGTGGGGCTGACGTATTGGTGTCGGGGGTCCCTGTCTTGGTCCTCATCCTCATCTTCGTGGTCGTGCCCGTCGCGCTTGTTATTTTTCTTGGCGGAGTCCTCTTGGGCGGCCCACCGTGTATAGATACTTTTGAGGACGCGGCACTCTTCCATGGTATGGTTAGACTTTGGGTGTAGCTGGCACGGTCCCTTCAACGTTTTGTTGTAGTCGTCTTGGTAGTCCCGTCGTCCATTGGGACGTTTGACCGTATTTACTTCGTGGTCGTACTCGCCAGGGCGCTTTCCTCTGAAGTCGTCGCGGCTGTCGCGCCGCCGATCCCAACCCTCTCGGTGATCGCGGTTGTCGGAGCGGCGGTGATTTCTGTTGTCGTAGCGACCACGACCGTCATCTCGCCGGGAAGGCTGGTCGGGGCCTCTCGCATCGTCTCGGATTAGTTTTTCTGCGTCATCAGCATCGGCGTAATTTTTAGCCGTGGCGAGGAGCTCTGCTACCGTTGATGGGCGCTTACGCAACAGCTTGTTCCTCAGCGCTTCATGGAAACGCAAGCCCTTGATCAAGGCTGATATGGCCTCGTCATGAGAAATCTTCGGGATTTTGAGGCGCATATCCGAGAATCGTCGGATGTAATCGCGCAGAGGTTCATTCTTCCTGTCCCTTATCCTTTCAAGGTCATACTTGTTTCCGGGCTGCTCGCATGTGGCGATGAAGTTGTCGATGAAAGCCTGGCGTAGCTCTTCCCAAGAGTCGAAGGAGTCCTCGGGCAAGCCGAGAAGCCACTGATGACCAGCCTGGTCGAGGACTACGGGGAAGTAGTTAGCCATGACGTGCTCATCTCCTGCCGCTGATCGGACGGCGATTTCATAGAGAGTGATCTAGTTCTCTGGATTTTCCTTGCCGTCGTATTTTTTAAGTTTTTCGAGCTTGAAATTGCGGGGCCACACGACCTGGCGGAGGTGTGAGGAGAACTGTCTTAGGCCCGGAGGACCGTGGGTCGCATCGTACTCGATGCGGCGCAGGTTTTCGTGGACTGCTCTCTCTGCGGCGCGCCTATTGATGCGATCCCGGGCATCTTTGGGAGGGATGTTGTGGCGGAGATCCCTGTGTTGGTCTTCTTCTTGGCCGCGTACGCCGTGAATTTGCTTGCGGCGGCCATCGGCGTCCCGACCACCATCGTCGCGCCGCGAGTCCCCTCGACGGTTGTCGGGGGAGCGGCTGCGGTGACGTCTGCTGGGTGAGACCTGGCTACGATTAGTCTGGTCGGAGGCGGCTTCCGTATAGGAGACGTCCTGGACTCTCTTGAGCAGAGTGGCTGTCTGTCCCATTGCGGCGATCAGGTGTGCTCGGATGCTGGTCCGGACTCCCTGGCATTCGGGGGTGTCAGGAAGCCGATCCAGGTTGGCCATGGCGACAGCCACGTTGCCGGACTCCCCGACCATGTCAAAGGCATCGTTGAGGTTACTTGGTGGCATCTGTTGTTGCTCGTCCGCACGCCATCGGGCGCGATCGGCGTTACGCTGTTCGCGGAGTTGCCTCTGGTCATCTGTTTCTCCGTCAACAGCCGGTTCGTCGGCGCTGACATTGAACACAATATCCCCTCGCCGGGGGGGGAATATCGGGAATCAGTCGAAACCCGGAGGGTGTGAAGGAAAATCCAGGTCGTAGCCCTCGTCTTCGGTGTTTATAACCTTGGTGGGGACGGAGCCGGTGCTTGAGTTGGTGCTGGAAACCTGGCCGTCCCGTAGCTCTCGGATTGTCACCATGTTGACATGGTGACGATTGTTCCTTGTCGGTGACCAACCCGCCTTGCTGAAAACGGATTGGACATGCTGTGAGTAAACAGAGGCGGAGTTGTTCAGGCCGCAAGGATAGTCTTCCTTTTTGAGCTTGACGGATCGTCCTGAGGGGGTTGAGGTTATCGTCAGGGACGTTCCCAGCCGTTCGTGTGTGGCGACACGAGTTGGCCGGCGGGATTTCGAAGAATCCGCTCGAGCAGCTTGGTCGGGACGGCGCAGAATTCCATCTATTAGTTGGGAAACCTCGAGTAGCTTGGAGTCAGCGCGATCAAGCGCTTGGAGGAGGTCCGAGCAGTCGATCTCCTTTCCCTTGTAGAGTGGGAACGGTGGTCGGGAGCTTGGTGCCGTCATGCGTGTGGTCGGAGACGGCGTGATCTCAGATCGGACCTGGATCTCTTTCGGAACCGTGGTCGCGAAACCGCCGCTGCACGTCGTCCACGTGATCTGGCCGACGGTGAACGTGAGGCCTTCGGGCACGGTCGCGGAAGCTGGGATCGTGACCATCTTGTTCGCCGGAAAAGTTGCACGCACACCCCCTACCTGGCGCGCCACTGTCGACGAAAGCTAGTCGGCAGTCTACCTTGGGGTATACCCACGGTAGTAGTTTATCGGTAGACGGTGCGCAAACTACGAACTCGATGGTGACGCAAGACACGGACAAGCTTTTTATCCAGGTTCGGCCGCCGAGTTGGCGTAATACCTACGTCCTGCGTCTGGTTGTATTGATTTGTGTTGAGAGAATATGATGTCCCCTAGGGGGGTCCCTTGCCCCTCCTTATATAGTCTGGAGGGCAGGGTTACAGATCTGGAAACTAATCCTAGTCGGTTACAATTGCCATGGATAATTCGATATCAATTCCTATTCTAACCGACTAGAATCCTGCTTGATCTCCACATCTTGTTTCCTTGCGCGAAACTCCAGGTTGTCGGATCAAGCCTTGAACTCGTCTCGTAATGGGCCAAGCCTCCTGGCCGAAGTCTAGCCGTAAGGGTATAGGGGTTTATCCCCCCACAGTAGGCTGATATTTGTATGCTGTCTCAATGGCCTTTTGATCTTCTTTGAACTTGGCCCTCTGGTCAATCCAATGGAGCAAATTTTCCATCTTGGTTGATAATGCTTTTACTTCTTCTGGTATTTCTTCAGTTTGATGACATTGTTGAGCTTTATCTTGGAACCAGCTTTGGTTTTCTGCTATCTTATCCAAAAGTATCTCTGCTTTTCCAATCGTAAGCTCCAAGAATGATCCTTTAACATATGCATCTAGGCACTCACGAGCCTTCTGGGTTAATCCATGTTAGAAGGTCTACATAAGTAACCATGTGGCCATTCCATGGTGAGGACAATCTTTGAAAACGCTCCCATGCTTCTGCAATGGTTTCTGTCTTTTGCTATTGGAAACTGACAATATTTCCTCTTAAGGCAGTTGTTTTGCCTATAGGGAAAAACTTTGATAGAAAGGCATCTGACAAGTTTGTCCAGTTGTTGATGTTATCTTGATGATTGTAGAACCACTTCCTCTCTTTCCCTTCTAGTGAGAATGGGAAAAGGCGAAGCAGTATGACATCTTTGTCAACTCCGTTGATGTGGATTGTGCTTCCAATCTCTAAG
Organism: Sorghum bicolor; assembly: GCF_000003195.3. Classification (NCBI taxonomy): domain Eukaryota; kingdom Viridiplantae; phylum Streptophyta; class Magnoliopsida; order Poales; family Poaceae; genus Sorghum; species Sorghum bicolor. Next base: position 22,659,538 of record NC_012874.2, read on the forward strand.
AAATTCTGCAAGTGTACACTAGCATCTTCATGTGCCTTTCCACTAAATTGTGTAGCTTGTACCAAATTGATGAGGCTTGACTTGAGCTCTAACTCGGGTACTCCCTCTTCTACTGTAAATCTTGGACCAGTTGGAATGTTCTCAAGACTTGGAGCAGAGAATTCTTGCAAGGTCTTCTGTGCCATAGCTTCAGCAATTGTTAGCTAGCTTCTTCTTCTCTTGATTGCTTTGGTTCTCATGATGAAGAGTTGAATGTACCCAAAGTCAATCCTGATATACCCTGTATAAAAATATAAACATAGAAAAACAATAGGGTGATCCTGCCAAAGCAGAGGTACCTTCTTATGATTTCTCACTTAGTAGCTGTTTTATGCAATTATTTCTCTATAGTCTAGTCTAATATTTTATATGAATAACCTTGACTGATTTCCTGACTTTCCTTACCGTTCCTATGTGTTTCCCTTTTTGCTCCCCTTTATGACTCCCCGGCAACGGCGCCAGAAATGCTTGTTGACACTAGCTAACACCACTTAGATACTAGGTTGTCATCCCCAGCATGGTGCCAGAGTGTACAAAGGTATTTATAAATGTAAAGGCTTTCTAAAAAATAATCTATTCTATCCGCAAGCGCACAGATAAAACACCTCATTGTAGCATTTCACCAGGATAAGTATACCAGGTATCGTTATTTATAATTTTGCTTGAGAGGACAAGGGATGAAATTAAAGTAAGGACAAAATCTATCAAGACATAGACTAGAGATAAACTTGCAAGAACATGATTACTAATGAGAAACTCGTCACACAGTCACTTACTTTGGCAGGGGGTAAACCATTAAGATAATGATAATGAATTATAAGTTCAAGGGTAAATAACACAGCGATTAGAAAATAGACTACTCCTCATATATGTAAGGTGACGTCGGATTAGCTAGAGAATGGATTCTAAGTTATCTACTATATACTAAGTCATAATATACTCTAGTTATCTACAAGATCATGTATAGCATAAAAGACTCTTCATTCATGTATAAGGAACATTGCTAAAGTAAATCAGAGCATCGCAAGACTTACTCCGCAATACAAGTTCTTCCTGTCCTATCGATGGAGGGTGGACTATATAAGAATCAACGAAGCTGTCACTATCGCGAACTACCACACGACCCAGCCAATAGGATACATTTGCAGGTAAATAACATCTAAGCACCATGCCCACATGTGATCTACCACTTAACTCCCTCACGTCAAGTGCTAAGCGCTTTGCAAACTTATACATAAACTAATTATCAATCATAACTATATCAAATATAGAACTAGAGCAAACTAAGAACATAATAAATTGAGACATAATGCAATTAGAACAAAGAATTAGTGAAAGATATGAATAATACCAATCTTTATTACCGAAGATCCGAATCCAGAGCGTAGTGCTCTACTTCTCTAATTGCTATCTAATCAAACCTCAAAACTTGAAGGATTAGGGAGTAGCTAATTCTAATTCTCTGTGGGAGAGAAGCTCTAAACCCTAACTTTGATGGCTACCTCTAATAATGATTTCTCCTCTTCTCTTCTCTCCCCCAGGGGTGGAGAGGCCTTGGTTATATAGTCCTTTCAAGTGAATTTGGGTCGTTGGATCAAACCGACATTGATTGTATGGTTCAGATTCATCCTTTAGGTCGGTGGAGCTTAGTCCTAAAAGAGAGTCCTGATTGGACTCTGACCCTGGGCGGCCGCCTAAGGGGGGTGGGCGGGCGCCCTACCCCCGAGCCCGATCGTCTTCTCGTTCGTTCCCATGGCTTCTGGACTCTTCTAGATTGAGGAAAATTGTGTGGCACGTAATTATCTCGTTGTAAACATGACATGTGGGCCTTCTCTCCATATTCTCAGATAACCCCCTGCAGAAATAGATAAACACCAAAGCTCGTGGAATTCTGTCAGATAAAACCCTAATTCTAGATGTTTTGTGCATATTGATCATTTTCCATGTTTATTTGATTGTTAATTTTAGTACTTAAGGACCGTCAACAACGTACTTCCGGAGTAGAAATAGCATGTATGAGTGAACGTGCAAGTGAATCTTGATTTAACCACATGACAAGCTCCTAAGGGTCTACACAGCTTGACCACACTCAATGCTCATAAGCAGTAAAAAGTAAATGTGTGGCTCAAAGTCTAGCAAGCATGTATATATGGCTATGGTAGGAATTTAAACTCTCATCTTAGAGGAACTCATCATGTGATATTTTAAAGGTTTTCAAAGATAAAATTCTCTAGCATCTCTACGAACAGATAAACAGCAGCTCAACCTTCCCATATCATATCCATTAACAACTTAGACTTTAGATCAAGTTCTCTTCCCACAAGTTCAGGTTTAGAGCAAGCTTTAAATTATAACAGTTATGTCTAAACTAGAGAGAGAACTCCAAATTTGAAAATTAGGAAGAGCAACTATTCATCATATCCATGCTAGAGTTTTATTATGATTCAGTTTAGCATAGTCACTTTATTTATTTATTTATTAAACACACTAAGCAAAAGATATATATATATAAGCACAAAACCTTTATTTGGTTTTTCATGTTTTTGTATATTTTTATTTTAATATAGTATAAGTATAAAGATAGATAGAAATATTTAGCGGGATAAATGGGGGTGCTCTCCCCCAAGCTGAATTTTGACGTAATTTTTTCTGATGTAGCTAGCAGGTGGCAGAGGTGTATTTGAAAGTCGGTAGTACCCTGACAGCGATTAGAATGTCCTCCGTCTGCTAGTCTTCTTGATTCTTGAATTCTGTGGAGCTCAAATAGACAACAAAGCTTTGTGGAACCGGTTAAGTGTTAACATAAATACCTAGCTTTTATCATGTTGAGCTTCCTCAATAAGTGTTACTCTCTATTTTTATATTTTCATTTTATAGAGCAGAAAAAATTATTTATTTTATTTTTATGCCACCACAGTGAATGTACTTATGGATTTTATGCCACCTGTATACTCACTTGGGGCTTACTATTTTTTAACATTTCTATTTTTTAAGATGGTATGAACATAATTAACTAAGCAAACTATTTTAAATAATTGAAAGGAAAAGAGTAACTACCAAGTTTACCTCTTGGCAAGACGTTCGGTGTTTTTAAGTCCTCCGAACGGGACTCTCCGTTTTCTCAGTTGACCTTCGATTCGTTAGGTGGCGTAGTCGGTGCTTCCGGCGGCGCCTCTTCTTCGTATATAGTTATCTTCTCTCTCCACACCTGACTCGGTGCTACGGTCTCCTCAGGATAATTCTGTTCAAGCTGTATGTCTTCAGACCTTACCACTTCTTCTTCGTAGTCTGCCCATCCGTCCTTGATGATTTGCCTCCTCTAGTTGCGGTTGCGTCGTCTTCTTCTTGTCCTGACCTGCTTAGAATCTTCAACTATATAGTTAGGGTAAGTAAAATAGTGGTGTACCTTCTCTGAGGGGAAGTGCATGTGAACTTCTCTGGTTCCAATCTAGATGATTGCTTTAACGGTGCTGAAAAATGGTCTTCCAAGGATGATGTGTGGATCGTACTCATCTTCTCCCATGTCAATGACCTGAAAGTCTGTATGGAAAAAATTATCATCTATTTTGACAGGGACATCAGTTACTATACCTTCAACCTTTCAGAATGTCTGATTTGCCATCTGGAGCTGAATGTTTGTTGGTCTTAAGGGCATGGTTCCGAACAAGAGCCAATAGGTGACTGCGGCCATTATGTTGACGCCCGATCTGGTGTCACAAAACGTCTTGTAGAAGTTGTATCCATAAATGGAGCAATAGATGCTTGGCATTCCTGGGTCATCCTTCTTGGTTAGAAATGGTGACTTAAGTTGATGACCTTGACCTCGTTGAACTGCAGTGACCATCTTAGCTGACTCGGTCCATACTTGCTTGTTCCTGTTCCTCCGGTTGGTCCTCTTCCTTGGTTCATGTTGGGATTGCTCTGGGATGTGTGTAGTCTTGTTCTTGAAGGAAAACGTCTCCTTCCTCCCTTTGATGTAGAAACTGATCTTGGCAGCACTAGCGTAGATGATAGCTCCCGAGGTGTTTAGGAATGGCCTCCCTAAGATGATGGGTGCCCTCTCATCATTTCTGGTCTCTATCACCACGAAGTCTGCTGGGGCGTACAAGGTACAAAGTCGGACACAGAGGTTCTTCAATATTCCCTTTGGGAAACTTAACGCCTGATCTGCAAACTGCAAACACATGGTTGTTTCTAATAAAGGATATGTAAAGATTTTTTCATAGAGTACCCTGGGCATAATGTTGACGCTGGAGCCAAAGTCGCAAAGTGCTTCTGGGAAGTCCACCATGCCGATGGAGATCGGCATGACGGGGCGTCCTGGATCGCCTCTCTTGACCGGCAGAAGGCCAGTAGTAACTTCAATGATGGGGTTACTCCAGTAGTTACCTGCATCAAACATGTCTACAAGATTTGCAGATTCTAATCCTTCCGGTTGTGATGGTACACCGGGGTTAGTAGCAGGAACAGCAACAGCTATTTGATTTAACTGAGATTCAATCATTTTGTTAAAGCTAATTTGATTCTTGATGGCAGTAGACAAATTATCCATTCCATTATTTATATTTTCTAGTATTTTATCATTAGATGCCAATTTCTTAGATAGGTTATCCATTAGCTTTCCTTGATTAGACACTAACTCTCTTAGAGGTGGAAAATTATTATTATTGTAAGAATTGTTACCTTGACAATTACCTGAGTAGTTAGGCCTCTGTTGATTGCAACCTTGATTTTGTTGAGGACGATTGTAGTAATTGTTGTTGTTTTTGTTGATGTAGTTCACATCCTCGAGCATCTCATGGCAGTGAATGCCGGAGTGTCCAGTGTCTCCACACTCCTCACAAGTCACGTGAGAGTCGTAGATGTGCATGACTTCTTTCTTATCTCTAGCTCTATCATCGAGCTTCTTCATGAGCAGGTCTAGCTTTGCAGACAACATGTCTACCTCCTTGAGCTGGTGCATACCTCCACCTCTCTTGTGTGTCTGGGTCCTTTCTTCATTCCAGCCTTGGTTGGACGCCATCTTCTCCACAAGAGCTGTGGCTTGTGATATGGTGAGTGATAGGAATGCTCCTCCAGCTGCAACATCCATGGTCTCTCGGGCACTATTGCTGAGTGCTGACGGTCCTTAATGCTCACATTTAACTGTCAACTAATCATGGAAAAGGATCCAAATGCAACCAACACCTAGACTTAGGGTTTTATCTGACAGAATTCCACGAGTTTTGGTGTTTGTCTATTTCTGCAGGGGGTTATCACGTAATACGGAAGAAAGGCCCACACGTCGCGTTTACATAGAGATATTAAGTATCGTGCAATTTTGTATCATCTAGAAGACTCTAGAAGCCACGGGAACGAAGCGGAGGCCGAGAGGGCTCAGGCACAGGGCGCCCGCCCTAGTCCTGAGGGCGCCCACCCTGCTACAGTGCTCAATCAGAGTCCAATTCGGGGACAACGCTCCACCGACCTAAAGGATCAAGGAAAATCATACGACTAAGGTCGGTTTGATCGGATGGTGGAGAATAACGTGGAAATTCCTTGGGAGCTACTCTTCCTAAATTTCTTGGGAGCTACTCTTCCTAGATTTCTTGGGGGCTACTCTTCCTAGACTATATAAGCAGACCCCCACCAGCCCCTAGAGATCATACCTCTTCTACAGAATCAAAGCTAGGGTTTCAATTCTTCATCCACGTAGAGAGGATCCCTCTAGTTCTTCTAGTTCTAGTTCCTCTAGTTCTAGTTCTAGTTAGTTCTAGTTGTAATCTAGAAAATAGGGAGAAAGAAGAGGAGAGCGGAGAAGGAGGAGCAGGATCTGTCGGATCTTCCTCAACATTGTACTTTTGCAGCAACTGGTTCGTTCTTCATCGTTCTCCATTTTCTTCAATTCATAATTCCTGAGTTCTCTAATTACTTTTATTTACATTCAAGTTATTTATTGGATTCCCGCTTGCATCAAGTGCTCTAGTCTATATAACGCTAGAGTAGTAATTAATAGATTAGACGTGGTGTTTAGTCTTGCAATTACCTGTAATTGCACCCAATCCTATGGATTGTTGTGGTAACCTTAGGGTAGTGACAGCCCTAACAGTCGACGTATTCCACCTCGTTCGGATCGGTGTTTGTAGGATCGTAGTCAGACCTTCCTAGCCCCCTTCTCATCTCTTTCTGTGGTTAGTGCTCTGATGTCCCGATATAAATAATCTTTGAAGTAATTCTTGATTCTTAGATCAACTGGAGAACTCTCAGGAAACTTCCTGTCTTCCCACCAAAAACAATTCTATAGTTATCCTTGGGCGATCTTGATTCTTAATTAGTACACTCATGTTCTCTGTGGAAAATCGATACTCTGGAATACTCCCGGGTGAAAGCTACATCGGTATCCGTGCGCTTGCGGATTTTTCTGTTTGTGTTTAAAATACCCAACAAGCTTTCTGGCGCCGTTGTCGGGGAACGGTAGTTGTGCTAGTTTCGAACCAAGTCGTCCGTGTATCCTTTTTCTTTTCCTTTTTTTTACCACACTCACCTTATCCCTTTCACCATACCACATGGATTTCACTCTAAGCATCAATGAGCATGGAATTTATTTCATAGCCACTTCATTTACTCCATGCTCATATGCAACATCTTCTTAATCCATTGGTTTTTCCAACATCACCACATTCAAGATCTCCATCCCCCTCATCCTTTCTATTTATAAAAACTTTAAAAGGGCGGTTGTCGATGCATATGTCTATATTAAATATTGCAGATCTCGTTGAGTTGATCTTGATATAGGTCAGCATTGGAGGGGAAACCTCTTCGCCGACATAAATTGATGGTTTCCCAAGGACAAGCTTAGTGTCCTAAAATAAGAACTGATCAGATCGTAACATGAGCTTTTAACTTTTTGCAACATTACCTTGTGTATTGAGCATATAAGGATAATTGTAAAAATATTCCTTCGGGTATTCTTGTCACTAACCTTTCCAGTATTGGAGCAAGAAGATCGGATGAATGACAAGCACAAGGTATGTACAACCAATCATCATACAACATTGAATTAAATTCATCCAAACTTGAATTTTGCAAAATTTAAGCTTGGGGGAGTACTTTACATAAAAACATCCTTTGCCATGTTGCTATGTTGGTTGTCCCTACCTTTGAGACATGCTCAATTTGTCAAATACTAATCACACTACTTCATCTCCACTTGAGTAGATCTCCATAAATGCTCTCATGCTACCTTTATTGCTTTAGTTTATGTCTAGGGTTAGAGTAGTTTCATTTATCTCTTAATTAAGCATGGTGCTTAGTTTAGGGCTGATGATCTTACTTCCAAGGGTTTTTAAATTAAGCATGGTGCTTAGGTTAAAATGCCCTCCTAAATGAAATTAGACATGGTGTCAAGGTTGTTTTTTTTGAGCCAATAGTATGCTATAGTAGATATTGGATATTTTGTTGGACTAACCCCTGTAGGAAAACTTTCACTATCGACATGGGAATTCCTGAGATAAACTCACATTGGAGACAAAGAGAGACACACATGAAGTTTAACAATTTACACAAGGAGGGCATAGCTCACAAGAGATGATCTATGGAGGGTGCCACAAACACGATGCACAACCGCTAAGAAAGGAAAGCTTCCACAAGGTGATACTGTACCATCACTCTTCAAGTAAGGTAACATCTTAAGGCACTTGACTATCACTTCTATAAGCTTCTCCTAGGTTCTGGCGTTCACATGAATAAAAGAGACAAACATGTATGATTTACAACTCTAGATTAACCAACCCAATCAATTCAATATGTTTAGTCCTTCCACCTTTGTGATCCCACACTCTTAATCATATGAGCTAAAATGTTGCACATGCAATATTTGGAAGATATATAAAAAAGATATAAGTATAGATAGATTATCATTCCATTAGGTTGAGCAATCTGATCTGACAAATGTTTTAAATGTTACACTCATGATCTTATTATCCATCAACTTTGTCTTGCTCACTATGCTTGAGGTTAGAGAAGAGCAAATACACTTTTGGTTCTATTGGTGTTTTCCACCAACAAGGCCCATGCACTTGATCTCTGCCTTGTCTCTATGAGCAGGTACACTTCGAGCAAAATATGAAAGACTTTTACAACTCCTAGACTCCACCAAGTGAAGAACCTAGATCTACGAGCACAAACACACTGGAGATACTAGACACTCATGCAATCACTGCCCTGAGATGCTTGAGGATGTAACTACTGGAGTAACCCCGTTGTGGAACTAATTACTGACCTTCTGCCGGTCAAGAGAGACGATCCAGGACGCCCCGTCATCCCGATCTCCATCGGCATGGTGGACTTCATAGATGCACTCTGCGACTTTGGCTTCAGCGTCAACATTATGCCCAGGGTACTCTATGAAAAATTCTTTAAACACCCTTTATTAGAAACAGCCATGTGTTTGCAGCTTGCAGATCATACGCTAAGTTTCCCAAAGAGAATATTGAAGAACCTCTGCATCCGAGTTGGTACCTTGTACGCCTCGGCAGACTTCATGGTGATAGAGACTGGTACTGATGAGAGGGCATCCATCATCCTAGGGAGGCCATTCCTGAACACCTCGGGAGCTGTCATCTACGCTAGTGCTGCTAAAATCCATTTCTACATCAAGGGGATGAAGGAGACGTTTTCCTTCAAGAACAAGACTACACAAATATCAGAGCAATCCCGACATGAACCAAGGAAGAGAACCAACAGGAGGAACAGGAACAAGCAAATGAGGATTGAGTCAGCTAAGATGGCCACTGCAGTTCAAGGAGGTCAAGATCGTTGACTTAAGTCACCGTTCCTGACCAAAAAATACGACCCAAGTATGCCAAGCATCCAGTGCTCCATTAATGTATACAACTTCCAGAAGACGCTTTGCGACACTGGGTCAGGCGTCAACATAATGGCCACAGTCACCTATCAGCTCCTGTTCGGAACCATGCCCCTAAAACCGACATACATTCAGCTCCAGATGATTTTAAGGTTATTGACATGGGAGAAGACGAGTACGATCCACCCATCATCCTTGGAAGACCGTTCTTTAGCACCGTTAATGCAATCATCTACATTGGAACCAGAGAAGTCCACATACACTTCCCATCTGAGAAGGTACGCCGCTATTTTACTAACCCTAACTATATAGTTGAAGACTCTAAGCAGGTTAGGACAAGAAGGAGACGACGCAACCGCAATCAGAGAAGGCAAATCATCAAGGACGAATGGGCAGTCTACGAAGGAGAAGTTGTAAGGTCTAAAGACATACAGTTTGAACAGTAACTATCTTGAGGAGACCGTAGCACCGAATCAGGTGTGGAGAGAGAAGATAGTTATACATGAAGAGCAAGCTTCGCCGGAACCACCGACTACACCATCCAGCGAATCCCAGGACGATTGAGAATACGGAGAGTCCCGTTCGGAGGACTTAAAAACACCGAACGCCTTACCAAGAGGTAAACTTGGTAGTTATCCTTTCCCTTTCAATTATTTTAAATAGTTTGCTTAGTTAGTCAGGTTCATATCATCTTGAAAAGAAAATAAAAATGTTAAAAATAGTAAGCCCCATGTGAGTATGCTCATAAAACCCATAAGTACATTCACTTTGGTGGCATAAAAATAAAATAAATATATTCCTGTCCTATAAAAATGAAAATATAAAATAAATTTATGATCCTACTAAATAGAGTAACATTTATTGAGGAGGCTCAACATGACAAAGGCTACATACTTATGCTAACACTTAACCAGTTCCACAAAGCTTTGTTGTCTATTTGAGCTCCACAGAATTCAAGGATCAAAGAAGACTCGCAGACGGAGGACATCCTAATCACTGTCAGGGTGCTGCTCACATTCAAATACACCTCCACCACCTACTAGCTACATCAGAAGAAATTATGTCAAAATCCAGCTTGGGGGAGAGCAGCCCCATTTATCCAGCTAAGTGTTCTACTCACGTCTATATTTTACTCAAATAATAAAAAGATGCATAATCATAAAAACCCAAATAAAGATTTTGTGCTTATATATATCTTTGCTTAGTTTGCTAAATAAATAAATAAATAAAGTTTGCTATGAACCCTCATGATAAGCTCTCACATGGAAATGATGAGTAGTTGCTCTGCCATGATTAGTTCTAAAAATTGAAATCTCTCTTAAGTTTAGGCATGACTGTTATTAATTAAGATTTGCTCTAAACCTGAACTTGTGGGGAGAGTACTTGACCTAAAGTCTAAGTCGTTAACGGATATGATATGGGAAGGTTGAGCTGCTGTTTATCTGTTCCTAGAGATGCTAGAATTCTGGAGAATTTTATCTTTGAAAATCTTTAAAATGTTGCATGATGAGTTCTTGTATGATGAGAGTTTAAATTCCTACCACAGCCATATATACATGCTTGCTAGACTATGAACCACACATTTACTTTACTACTTATGAGCATTGAGTGTGGTCAAGCTATGTAGACCCTTAGGAGCTTGTCATCTGGTTAAATCAAGATTCACTTGCACGTTCACTCATACATGCTACTTCCACTTCGGAAGTACGCATCCATATATATCCATCCATTTCCATCTCCAGAACCACCCAAAAATATTATACTCCTAATCCGGGAGAGAATAGCAAAAAATATTTCTGTTTTCCCCTGTGAAATAAATGCTCAAGATATCTTGGTTACTACCACTTGCTACATTATTTCAGGAGATGAGTGCTCTAAAAAAAGAGAGAAAAAAAAAGAAAGAATACGAGGAAATAAAAAGGGGCAAGTGCCCGGAACCTCAAAAGAAAAGAAAAAAGTGAGACGAGAGGTAAAAATGGACAAGTGTCTGACAGTAGAATTAGGGGTACAAGATACCCACCTGAGAGAAAAGAAAAAAAAGAAAAAATAGAGCATCTCATTCTCTCCAAAAGTTTCAAAAGAGCAAGGAAGGTATGTATCCCCTCAAAAGAGCACACGTAGAATTAGACTTTCACCACTGTTATCACCATTCATTCGCCACACATGCACATCTTGATTTGACTTATTGACTTGTTCTTCTGGATCCATGGTTTGACTATGCAATAAATGTCTTGTAAGTATGTATTAGCTGTCTCCCACCTATGAGCCCCAGATATCAAAAGCCTTATTAGAAGTAGGATGGGAGAGAAGGCAATGACACTATGCTTCATACCAAAAATACCACATACTTTGAGAGAAGGCATACACCATTACTGCCTTGATAAGGATCCAGAAATACCACAAAAGAGAGACTAGAGAGAGTCATACAAGGAATCTCTGAGTTTTATTTGAAAATCTATGAAAACTCCAGAGCTATAGCTGATCAAGAATAAGAGATATGGTTCTTGACTAGACCGTTCTATCTTTTAACTGCTCAAGACACAGGTGACGGTTGCAAGCCCCATGGTGGAAGGTAAAATGAGTAAGATTAAATCTTAACAGTTACCCTAACCCAGAGATGAGATCTTGTTTGAACGCATGTATATCTTTAAGGCATGAAACCACTGCAGAAACTCTTGAGTACATCTTTGCTCAGGGACGAGCAAATGTTAAGCTTGGGGGAGCTTGTTGACGGTCCTTAATGCTCACATTTAACTGTCAACTAATCATGGAAAAGGATCCAAATGCAACCAACACCTAGACTTAGGGTTTTATCTGACAGAATTCCACGAGTTTTGGTGTTTGTCTATTTCTGCAGGGGGTTATCAGGAAATACGGAAGAAAGGCCCACACGTCGGGTTTACATAGAGATATTAACGTACCGCGCAATTTTCTATCATCTAGAAGACTCTAGAAGCCACGGGAACGAAGCGGAGTCCGAGAGGGCTCAGGCACAGGGCGCCCGCCCTGCTACAGTGCTCAATCAGAGTCCAATTCGGGGACAAGGCTCCACCGACCTAAAGGATCAAGGAAAATCACATGACTAAGGTCAGTTTGATCAGATGGTGGAGAATAACGTGGAAATTCCTTGGGAGCTACTCTTCCTAGATTTCTTGGGAGCTACTCTTCCTAGATTTCTTGGGGGCTACTCTTCCTGGACTATATAAGTAGACCCCCACCAGCACCTGGAGATCATACCTCTTCTACAGATTCAAAGCTAGGGTTTCAATTCTTCATCCAAGTAGAGAGGATCCCTCTAGTTCTTCTAGTTCTAGTTCCTCTAGTTCTATTTCTAGTTAGTTCTAGTTGTAATCTAGAAAATAGGGAGAGAGAAGAGGAGAGCGGAGAAGGAGGAGCAGGATCTGTCGGATCTTCCTCAACATTGTACTTTTGTAGCAACTAGTTCGTTCTTCATCGTTCTCCAAGTTCTTCAATTCATAATTCCTGAGTTCTCTAATTACTTTTATTTACATTCAAGTTATTTATTGGATTCCCGCTTGCATCAAGTGCTCTAGTCTTTATAACGCTAGAGTAGTAATTAATAAATTAGACGTGGTGTTTAGTCGTGCAATTACCTGGAATTGCACCCAATCCTGCGGATTGTGGTGGTAGCCTTAGGGTAGTGACAGCCCTAACGGTCGGCGTCTTCCACCTCGTTCGGATCGGTGTTTGCAGGACCGTAGTCAGACATTCCTAGCCCCCTTCTCATCTCTTTCTGTGGTTAGTGCTCTGATGTCCCGATATAAATAATCTTTGAAGTAATTCTTGATTCTTAGATCAACTAGAGAACTCTCTGGAAACTTCCTCTCTTCCCACCAAAAACAATTATATAGTTATCCTTGGGCGATCTTGATTCTTAATTAGTACACTCACGTTCTCTGTGGAAAATTGATACTCTGGAATACTCCCGGGTGAAAGCTACATCGGTATCCGTGCGCTTGCGGATTTTTCTGTTTGCGTTTGAAATACCCAACACCGAGCCCATGATAAAACGTCTGGATCAGTAGCCAACTCTCCATTCCATGATGCGGACATTCTAGGATGTAGTCTTGGAAGCGCTCCCATGCTTCTAGAACGGATTCATCTAGTTGTTGCTGAAAACTTATAATTTCCCCACGGAGAGCATTGGTCTTGCCCATGGGAAAGAACTTAGCCAAAAAGTTCATGGAGCAGAGTGCCCACGTAGTATTCTTCTCCTTTGTAGCATAGAACCACTGCTTCGCTCTCCCTAACTCTCCCTAACAGTGAGAATGGGAAGAGGCGAAGTAGTATAACATCTCTGGGGATTCTTGATATGGTGAATGTGCTGCAAATCTCTAGGAAGTGTTGGAGATGAGCACTAGCATCTTCGTGTGCCTTCCCACAGAACTGGTTAGATTGCACCATGTTAATAAGTCCAGGATTGAGCTCAAGGTTGCCGTCGATCTCTGCAGCAGGTCCAATGCGGATGTTGTCCATAGTGGGAGCTGAGAACTCACGGATCGATTTGTTCGCCATGACTTTGAACTCTGAAGACAAGTTCCGGGTGAAACTTCGGTGATCTTCTTGATTGGATGAAGTGTTGATGATCTCTTCTTGAGCTTGGCTCTTGTTTTTCTAAATAACGCTTCGGGATTGTCAACAAAATTTCCTAGAAGATGTCTTCTATTCATACATTACCCTGCATAAGATAAAATAGAAAAATATCGGGGTAAAACTGTATGAGAGAATTGATAATCTCAATTATATTAGTGATGCGAATGATGACTCGAAATTCTATATCCATTCCTCATTAGTAATCAACCTTCCCCGACAACGGCGCCAAATATGCTTGTTGGGCATTCTTAACGTCACTACCAGAAGTTTTCTAATTCTGATAACGGCGCCAAAAATGCCGAACCTATCCCTCATACCACTTAAGCCAAGTTGTCATCCTCAGCATGACATAAGAGACGCGGTATTGAAATATGCAATTGCTCTTCTAAAGAAATAATAAATGAGATCTGCAAGCGCACAGATTAATACCGATGTAGCATTTTAACCGGGAAGTATTCTAGGTATCGTTATTTATATTTTTACCAATGGGAAGGGATTGCTAAACATCAATGTTGATTATAGAATAGAATATAGGATTGAGTATCTATCATTGCATGTATAATTGAGAGCATTTATCTATCTCTTTCATACAGGGATAAGTGTCACATAAAAGATAGATAAAATATGAATGGTGACAAAGATAAATAATCTGATCAGCATAACTTAGCCACATATAAATATGATAAGCACCTCAATAGATATTCTAGCAAGTCATTAGCATAGAATTAGGACGAACTACAAGAATATTTCCTAAGTTATTCTCAACTATACAGTCTAGCATATCATAGTTAGTGCAAGTATACTTGGCAATTATTGGGAGACCGGATTACGCCCATGCATAGTGATATTATCAAGGAATATGAGAAACATCGCAATCACTCCCCTATAATAATGTTGCTCTGCCAGCCCTATACACGAGAGGGGGAATATATAAGAATCAATGGAGCTGTCACTACCACGAACTACCCCGCGATCCGGCATATAGGGTACAATCGCAGATAAATACGGTATAGGTACTATGCCTACACAATACTTATCATTTACCCACTGTACACATGGATAAATGCTATACGATCCTAAACATGTATATAATTCCAATCTAACCCATGATTTAAATAGCGCACGAAATTAACGCTATAGCGTCGCTATAGCGGCCACAGACAATTGACGCGACGATATCATCCATTTTCACGCTATACACGCTTTTGGTGCTAAAGCGCGCTATAGCGCCGTTAAGCACGTTTAGCGCCATAGCGCCGCTAATGTCGCGCTTTTCCTGTTTCGCTGGCTGGTATCCAAAAAATGTTGACCCAGTCGAATTTAGCCCAATTAGGACGTCACCTTCCAATCGCCGTGCAAACCCTACAACGCTTGGTCACGCTTGGTCGCTGGCCTCTGACCTCTCCATTGCGGCGGCGGCTAGGATACGGCGATTGGAAGGTGGCGGCTTGCCGGCAAGGCGACGGCAGCGGGTGAGGGATAGGCGGAGGCAAGGCTACAGCGGCAGCGCAGGTACCGGGGGGAGGCAAGGCTGCGGTGGCTGCTTGGGAGCTGGGGGACGTTGGGGGACAGACGGCAGGAGGCGGCGCTACTACGGCAGTTGGGCACCAGGGCACCTGAGGTTTCTGCGACCTGCGTGCTACCTCGTCAAGAAGCCCAACAATGTCGGAACCAGATGGCACTACACCGGCGCAAACCCTAGGTAAGTTTCCTTTCCCCTGTTCTTCTCCCCTATTTTTCTTTTACAGCAATGACTGGGCAATTAATCCATGCGATGAATTGACATGTGTAGATGACAGATCACTAGATAAATGATGGGAATCGGTCTTATGTTATTTACTTATTTATTTGTTGCAAGAACAAAAATAGACAATCAGTACAAGAACCCCATAATATTGTCATGCTTCACAAATCACAATGCACAATGCACATTTGTAGGCTTACCCAGCACTACATCAACAGCCAATCTGCCCAACCAAATAGAAGAAACTGTTAGTGAGCCCTCTGACCCAGCATGGAAGCACTGCACAATGCCAGATGTCACTAAGAAAGGTTCTCTTAAGTGCAATTATTGCAACAATGTGTACAATGGTGGGATTACTAGAATCAAGTACCACCTTGGTAAAGTTCCTGGCTTTGGTGTTGCACCAAAGTAAGCTGAAGACACCATTGCATAGGGCTGGTTACTACTTGAACCCTTTCTACTATTACCAAAACAAGAAGAGTATAGAGGAGAATGAGTCATTTAGAGATGGTGTCATAACTTGCATCACCAAGCTTGTTCCAGATGAAGACACTCAAGACTTGATTATTGAGGAGATCCAAAAGTTTCAGGATGCAGAAGGACCATTTGGCAAAGACATTGCTAAAAGATAGTGCAAGAACATTCATTTTGATCCTGGTATGTAAAATGGTCAAACTGCCTAAGAACTTTTTTTCAAGATATTAGCTAACTGCCTAACTCTAACTGTGATTCCTAATTAAGCTAAGTGGTGGCTCAACCATGGAAGTAGTGCACCAAACCTAAGAAAGTTGGCTGCAAGAATTCTATCTCTCACCTGCAGTTCATCAGCCTGTGAGAGATGCTGGAGTATATTTGAACAAGTAAGTTGTTGTTCTGGTAGTTAGCTAATATGTTCATCAGCCATACTGTTCTTGGAGTATGACAATATGTTCTTGATGCAAGTGCACACAAAGAGACACAATAGGCTGCTGCATGATAGAATGAGGGATCTAGTCTACATCAAGTTCAACTCAATGCTGAGGCAAAAGAAGGCGAACAAGGACAAAGATCCCCTAGAGAAACCTATTGTTGATGCATTAGAGGATGAGGACAATGAGTGGATTACTGGCCTAGAGCCAACAGAAGTAGATCCAAAGAATGATGGAGAAACTGGAGCTGGAGGATCATCACAGGGAACTGCAGCTGCACCTCAAAGAGAAGAAACAAGGAGGGGAGGATCCAGAAATAAGAAGAGGAAGAGGTTGATCCCTAGTTCTTTAGAAGATGAAGAGCAATCTGCCCCATCTTCTGATGGAGAAGAAGACACTGCAATGCATCCTTATTTTAGTTCTGATCTTCGTTCAAATTCAGAAGGACAACATAGTGACTGAACAATGATTGCACTTACCAGTTTACCACTAATGCTTATGCTGTTAGCTGGACAATGATTGAACTGTTCTTGTGGTTAGCTCTTGGCTGGATAAGTGGTCAGGTCATGAGATGAACTTATTTATTGTGCACTTGTGGTTGGGCACTTGTGGAATTGTTCTTTCTGGAATCTGGATTTATGGTTAATTGGTTATGTTATGCAGCACTTATGCTTATGTTAATAACTCTGATTCTGTGAAACACTTGTGCTTTGAGTTTTGACTTGCTGCTGGTTGTTTGGTTTGCACTCCTGCTGAAATGTTGATTGACAATTTGACATATATTCTGCTCGATTCCATTTAAATAGCGTGCAGTAGCGCCGCTATAGCGCCTAGTTACCGTTGATAGAGGCAGCACGCTATGGCATATTGCAGCCGCTATAGCGGCCCTATAGCGCCGCTATAGCGCCTAAAATAGGCTCAAGCAAAATGAAATAGCCCGCGATCAAAAACATTGAATCTAACTAAGCCAAGTATATAACTATGATAAACTAAGAACAATATAATTGCGAATATAAACAAGTAGAGAAAAGTCATAATCAATATACTGAAGTAGAACAAAGTCATATTCATAATGTTGAAGAACAAAGATGAGCAATTGAAGAACAATAGAGAATTACCAAGAATCCTCTTGACAGATCCGGAAACCAATCGGAGATTGACTCCTTCTAGTTCTAATCCTATGTAGCTAAGCTAAACTAGAGATCTAATTGATGTGGTGGCTCTAGGGCTTGATCAGAGGCTTCTTCTTTCAAGATGAATAATGAATTTGGGGTCTGAGGTCCTCTCCTCCAGGGGCCAGGCTGTCTGCTTATATAGTCCTTTCAAGTGAATGTGGGTTGTTGGATCAAACCGACATTGATTGAATGGTTATCCTTGATCCTTTAGGTCGGTGGAGCATGATCCGCGAGATTGAACCTGATTGGCTCTGAGGCCAGGGCGGGCGCCCAAGGGGGGAGGGCGGGCGCCCTACCCCCGAGCCCGTCCAGTCTCCCGTTCGTTCCCGTGGCTTCTGGACTCTTCTAGATGTAGGATAATTGTGCGGCACGTTAATATCTCTATGTAAACCCGACGAGTGGGTCTTTCTTCCGTATTTCCTGATAACCCCCTGCAGAAATAGACAAACACGAAAACTCGTGGAATTCTGTCAGATAAAACCCTAAGTCTGGATGTTGATTCCAGTTGGATCCTTTTCTTTGTTTATTTGCTGATTATATTTGATACTTAAGGACCATCAATAATTACCATCCATAAAACTAATAATCCGATGTCCAGCTGCAGCATCAACCAATAAATCGGCAACTGGCATTGGATATCCATCCATCGGTGTAGCTTTATTAAGACTCCTAAAATCAATGCAGACACGGAGTTTCCCATTCTTTTTATAAACAGGGACAACATTGGAAATCCATTCGGCATACCGACACTGCCGAATAAATT
Source organism: Sorghum bicolor (assembly GCF_000003195.3). Classification (NCBI taxonomy): domain Eukaryota; kingdom Viridiplantae; phylum Streptophyta; class Magnoliopsida; order Poales; family Poaceae; genus Sorghum; species Sorghum bicolor. The sequence goes on from NC_012874.2 coordinate 22,677,626, forward strand.
TGGCTTCAATAAGTTTAGTTATTTCACCCATAATGTCAGAAATTATGTCAGAAAGAATAAGTTTTGTTTTCCATTTGAGTTTACAGGTTCTACAGGATCAATAAGAACTAACAGGTAGAAGAACATCCTCAGCCTTGTCGAAGTGTTGTCTGCATGAGTCAAGTGCTGTTTCTAATAGCAAGTACCCACTACACTTCTGGAGGATCGGTACACCTTCACTGCGTGTCAGCAACTTCAGCAGACCATGTCAACATCCAGCTTGGGGGAGAGCAACCCCCCGTATACCGAGCTAAGTATCCCTGGCTTATCTGTTTATTTTTTGTGCATTATTATAAGATAAAACTAAGAAGATGAATAACCTTATAAACTCAATAAGACTCCTTCATTTATCTTTCATGGTTAATCTTGCTAGCTAAGGAGAGATCTTAATGAATCTGTTATAACGAACCTCTAGAATAAACTCTTATATGGAGATGATGAATAGTTGCTCTACCCTAATTTCTTGGAAGTACCTAGTTTTCAACCATATACTCTCTTGAGTTTTAGACACAACTGTTTAGACTTAAGATTTTGCTCTGAGCCTAGAACTTGTGGGTAGCAAATGCTTGATCTAAGTCTAGGTAGTTGACAGATATGATATCGAAAGGTTTTGAGCTGCTATCAATCTTGCTCTTAGAGATAATAGAGTTCTAGATAATTTTATTTTGAACATCTTAAATTGCTACATGATGAGTTCCTTTATGACAAGAGTTTAAAATTCCTACCATAGCCAAATACTCATGCTTACTAGATTAAAAAAACCTCCACTTATACTGCAACCTATAAGCATTGAGGGTAGTTAAACTGTGTGGACTATAAGGAACTAGGCATGCAGTTAAAGTCAATATTATGTGCTCTCCATTCATTGATCTTAGCTACTTTTGTCCTCAGAAGTATGCAACTACTTACATCCAAGACATTCACTATGTGTTACTTCTGTTCCTGAAGTACCACCAACATATATGCATTACGCTTTATGCTGCTCGTACCCTAGGAGTACGCATTCATCCATCCACATTCCACATCCACTTAGAAAATGTTCCATTTCTACACTGGAAGAAGACACCAAAAATATTCATTATGTCTTATTTTACTTTCCCAATAAAGCTCCAATTATTTTAATTGATAATCCCTACTATTATTAGTGCATTAAAATGGTTGGCTGATCTTAAAAAAGAATAAAAGAAAAGATAGAGAAAAAGAAAGAAAGAGGACAAAAAGTGCCAATTCAAAAGAAAAGAAAGACATCCAAGTCCTTGTTCTCAGATTAGGGAGGTATGTTATCCCCGAGGAGCAATTCTAGAATTAGATATTCACCATCAGTTATCACCCTCATTATCACTATCATTCTTATCACTCATTTTACTCACATGCACATATGACTTAATTGTATAATTAGTTTCTCTAGATCCATGGTTTAACTAAGCAATACATGCAAGTAGGTTTCAATCATCTCCTCCACCTATAAGCTCCATATAAGCCAATTAGAAGTAGGGTGAGAGAGAGAAGGCAGTTATGTCTTAATGATATAAATACCATATTTTGAGAGAAGGCATATTCACATGTCTTCGAGAGGATCCAAAAATACCACATATGAGAGATTGGAAAGGGTCATACATGGAATCTCTGAGTTTTATTTGAAAATATTACAAAACTCCATAATAATAGCTGATCAAAGAGTGAGTAACATAGCGCTTGTCTTAACTGTTCTATCTTTCAACCGCTCAATACCTAAGTGATAGCTATAAGCCCCATGGTGAAAGGTAATATGGATGAGTCTTGAGTCAGAATAGTTCACTCTAATCTGAAGGAGAGTCCTTCTTTGAATGCATGTGTACTTGTAAGACATGAAAGCATTGCAGCAACTCCTGATACATCGCTGAGTTTTTCTTTGCTCAGGGATGAGCAAAAGGTAAGCTTGGGGGACCTCGTTGATGATAGATAAGTATCAATTTTATATCAACAATAGAATGGAATAAGTGCATGAAATAATCACCAACAATAGAATAGGGTTTCAACTCACAGATTTCCACAGGTTTTGGTGAATGTCTATTTCTATAGGGGGTTATCAAGAATTGACCCTTGGAGGCCCACATGTCATGATTACATAGACAGAAATGAGATATCTACGCCACGTATACAGAAGAAGGATCTAGAAGAGTCGGGAATCTACTAGAACAAAGCAGAACATGAGCGGAGTATGGGGCAGGGCGCCAAGAGAGGCAGCCGCCCTACCCTCCTGATGAATCAGGACCAGTCTTGTGGATGAAGCTATAACCGCCTTTGAGGAGCAAGGATCTTCATCCATTAAGTTAGTTTGATCCAATGGTCACGGTTTATCCCACCGGCCTATATAAGGAGGGCTAGACCCTAGGGCTAGATGCATTGATTAGAAGAGATAATCATTATCATTCATAGAATTCATTCTCTACCATCTTCTATGTAGAGCTCCAAGTTTAGAAGCATAGCTACATAGAATAAATCTAGTTGGAGGCAAGCATCGCTTGGTTTCCATATTTGTCGGAGAGATACTCGGTAATTCTTGTAATCTTTCTCTAACACATGGTGAAAGCCTAGATTAAAAAAATTGGCTCAAGTTGAGCAAGAATGAACTAAAAGAGAGAAGAGAGACATAAACTAACCTTTCTTAGCAACCTTCTGCGAAGAAATAATGATCAAAACCTCTTTCATTGTATTTTGTGAAAACTAGACCTCTAAAATGGCCTTCTATGGAAGATGGCTGCGAGAAACAGTTTTGCTCACGGAGGAAGAAGGTGTATTTATACAAGAAACTTCACTGGCGGTTACTTAAGCCAACCGCCATTGGAAACTCATTTACACTGGTAGTTTCTCCATCCGACGTCATTTACAAAATTTGAATTTCAAATTTGAGAAATTCAAACATAGTTTTTTAAGACATGATGATTTCAAATGAAAAACTTATCAACTACAAAGTTTCATAACTTTTCAAGATCTACAACTTTCATTTTATCGGTTTTTCCAAAAGAGGTCATTTGAAAAGCTCAAAAAAATCAATTTCAAATTATTTCTACTGGTCGTTCCTTAAGAAAACTGCCTGTAGAAATTGATTTTCACAGGCGGTTCCTTAGGAGAACCGCCTGTAGAAACACATGATTTCTACAGGCGGTTTTGTTAGGAAAACCGCGTGCAAAAATTGATTTTCATAGGCGGATTTTTAGTCGGGCAAGCCTATTTCTTTCTACAGGCGTTGTTTAATTCAAACCGCCTGTAAAAATTATATTATACCGCCAGCGTAGTGCTTCTTTGTACTAGTGGAAGATACATGCGTGTTTTATGTTCTTTTTTAATTTATCTTAATATTTCTAAAATATACTATATTACAGGACAGAGAGAGTAACTTTTTATGGTCAATGGAAAAGATGGGATAGGTCGCTGGCCAATTTAGAAACCGGCAAACAGTATCTATTGGAGTTCATTTTTTAACAACTAAACTCTAAAATAGAGATGAAAACAGGAATAGCACATCTCTTACAGATGCTCTAAGGGAATATAGATATAGAATATCTATATAGAATATCTATATTCCACGATGCTGAGGGAGGCGGCCGACATCTGTACCTCCGGCGCACCGCGGACGTTTGCCTACGCCGATAGCGGTCATTTAGACCTGCTTGTTAACCTGTCAGTGTCGCGCAAACAAGCGCTGTATAGTACCTTTATGTTTCTCTAGGTTATTAGTTCCGCTATTTTGATCGCTTGCCACTCGCAAAAGAGTAAAGGTAGCGAACCTAACAGCTTTTGTAATTTCAAACTCCTTTCATCTTAAAGAAACACGAGAGCAGCCCTGTTCGAAAAAAATATAGATATAGATATAGATATAGATATAAATATTGATATAGATATAGATATGGATATACATGACAGTTTAGTTTATTAGCAACAATATACTTGACTAGTGGCATCATTTTGCTATAGAAAGGGCCGGAGGCCAATATACACACATACGCCTTGCCAACATAAAAGCAGTTAGGTAGCTAGCTAGCTATCGAGATTGCACCCATAAAATAGTCGCATGTGGAAGCTGACGGTGGGGGAGGGCGGCAGCCCCATGCTGCGCTCGACAAACCGCTTCAGCGGGCGGACCGTTTGGGAATTCGACCCTGACCTCGGGACGCCTGAGCAGCGCGCCGATGTGGAAAAGGCGCGCCGGGACTTCTCCGACTACCGCTTCCAGCGCAGGCACTCTGCCGATGTCCTCATGCGCATGCAGGTCTGTATATGCATCATGTATACGTACCATACATGTTATTGTTGGAACACATGGACAAAACAGGTTAGCATTATACAATCAAAATACAAAATAAATAAATAAATGATATATTAGACACAGTAGTTTCAAGTAAACACGTGAATAGAAAGTGTGAGAACTAAAACGACCAGAAGTTGAGAAGCACGTATAGAACATAAAAGTTGTTGATACGACATATACTTAGGCCCTATTTGGTTCCCCCTGCTAAATTTTAACTATCTAAACTTTTGTCACTTTAGTAGCTAAAGTTCCAAACACATTGACTAAAATGATTTTAAATAGTTCAGTTCCATTAGTCACCCAAAAATAACTAAAATAATTTTAGCTAGCTAAATATTTATTAAAAAAATTACCTGACACGAGAAAAAGATGTATTTCTTAAAATTACAAAATAGATGAGCAGAGATGGAGCCAGTAGGGCGAACTAGGGCGTTTGTCCTAGACTCCCGTCCCTAATCCCATGCCACTAGGCGCAGCCACGTAGCCCTCCCACGTGGACGTGTTCCAGCTCGACAAAGGTTTCTTTAGATCTAAAAAGTTTTTAGATTTTGATCCTGTAACACTTTCGTTTTTATTTGACAAATATTATTTAATTATGGAGTAACTAGGCTTAAAAGATTCATCTCGCGATTTACATGCAAACTGTACAAATAGTTTTTGTTTTTATCTATATTTAATATTCTGTGCATGTGCCGCAACATTTTATGTGATGAAGAATCTTGAAAAAAAAATAATTTTTAGAGTGAACTATTCAAGGCCTAAGGTGCGAAGGAGAGAAGAGGAACAGATAATGGAGGAGAAACGTAGGAGACACAAACCCATCGAGGCGCATAGGAGAGAAGACTATGGCACTCTTTGGATCTAATATTTTTCTAGATTTTGACATTGTAGCATTTTTGTTTTTTTTTATAACCATTATCTATTTATGTAGTAAATAGGCTTAAAAGATTCGTATCGTAATTTACAGTTAAATTGTGTAATTAGAGTTTTTATCTATATTTAATGCTCTATACATATGACACAAGATTCGATGTAATGTAAAATCTTGATTTTTTTTTATGAACTAAAGAAGGCCTAAGCGATGGGGAGCAAACAAACAATCGCCCTTTTGATTTATTCATAAAAGCAGTGGGCTCCACACATAGCTAGTTGATAATTAATGTCTTCCCTGGATCATTTCTTTGGCTGGATTCACCACTGGTAAATGGACACAAATGGTAACGAAGAGAGAGATAGATTATTAGCTAATGAAGAAAATAATTATTTATTATTACTACTCTCACTCTCAGAGTTCTTATTCCATGCATATACTTATATTACTCACATCTGTTTTCCTTTCTCCAGTATGCAAAAGCCAACCCTCTTAAGCTGGACCTTCCTGCTGTCAAGATAGGGGAGAATGAAGACGTTACGGTGGAAGCTGTGTTGTCCTCTTTGAAACGGGCTATGAACCACCTCGCTACTCTCCAGGCACATGATGGACACTGGCCTGGCGATTGTAGTGGTCCTCTGTTCCTTTTGCCAGGCTTGGTAATTGGACCTACTTTCCTATGTCTTTGAAAACTTCAACTCCTAGAATCCGTGTCACTTAAACTTGTTCAACTTTAACCAACTTTTTATAAAAGGGCATCAATATCTATGACATAAGATGAGTATCTTATGAAAATATATTCAATGATAAATCTAATGGTATTTATTTGCTACTATAAATCTTAGCATTTTTTTTATAAATTTCGTCAAAGTTTTAAAATTTTGACTTAAGTCAACTCTAGAAGTTGCAGCTTAGAGGAAGTAGCAATTTTGGTCTGGTTTCACTAAACTTTTGTCATCACTATAAATAAACACATCGGACACACATATGCCTAGCAATTTTGGTGACCAACACCACTGGAACATATATGCATGGGACCTGGCAGCTGGCTGTCATCAATCTTTTTTATTTTCAATCGTTACAGTATATTTTGCATTATTTGGTTACAAGAAAGATACTGACTACATTATATTGTAATAGGTTATAGTATTGTATGTGACTGGAGCATTGAACGTTGTTTTATCTTCGGAACATCAGAGGGAGATGTGCCGCTATCTCTATAATCATCAGGCAAGCTTCCTTTCCTTTATTGACCAACAATGAAATTAAATCATGCAGTCGCCAAAAGCAGTTTCACTAATTTGATTTAATTTGCATGTGCAAGTGTAGAACAAAGATGGAGGGTGGGGGTTGCACATTGAGGGCCACAGCACAATGTTTGGCACAACCTTGAACTATGTTACTCTGAGATTGATTGGCGAGGGCCCAAATAGTGGAGACGGAGCTATGGAAAAAGGCCGAAATTGGATCTTAGAGCGCGGAGGAGCAATATATACAACATCATGGGGCAAGTTTTGGCTAACGGTGTGTATAGGAGATTTCTGTGATCATAGTGGTTATTTATTCCTGTTTCACATCCTAATTTATGGCTATAACTCCCTAAACGTAACTTTTAAGGTACTTGGGGTATACGATTGGTCTGGTAACAACCCACTGCCACCAGAAATGTGGCTGTTGCCATATCACCTGCCTTTTCACCCAGGTTCCGACTTCTGCCTTTTCATTGAAACAACTAATCTTTGAATTATTGTCTCCACAGTTCTTGTTTGCAATTATTTAAGATATTAATCTTGAACCATTGTGGGTCAATAAGCCATGGCCCTATGCTTTCTATTTGGAAAGGACTATTGTCCTAGTTTTTCGGTGGAACCATCTAATAAGATATCTTTGACTGTTATTGTTGGGAACCATATAAAGTGGAACAATATAAAGTGCTTACTTAAATGGCTCCATGTGTTACTGTTAGATTTTTTTCCTATGGAAATCACATTAAATGGTATATTTGTGAACATAGAAAGGCCAGGCTGGAGGGTGAAAGAAAGTTGGTTTGTGATTTTTTTCCACATCAATCACGTTAAATTCATAACACAACCCACCAAATGTACAAGTACAAACATTGTTTCCAGTTATGCAATGGGTTTAATACCAATGTTGATTATTTTAGTTTTCAAAAAAAGACAACTAAAAAAAACCAAAATCCACAAGTTGGTATATATAAATGTTAGCCAAATAAATCTACTGTGTACTATATCTACTATATCTCAATAGGAGACTCCTGCTAGCATATTTCTCGCCAATTTGGTGAAGCCATGTCATTCAAGGGTCCCAGAACCATAAATATGTAGGTAGTAGCCCAACCATCTCCTCCCATTTGTGTTAACAGTGAACAACTTAGCTGCCCCTTTTAAACCTAAACGTTCTCGGTTCTCTTTTTGTTACTCCCTACTTTGTCTCATCAAAGCTCAGAGTCAGCTGCTGCTACATAGAAACTTACAGCTAATCTATCACTCCACTAGTATAAGAGCAAGTATTATGGTGGGCTGTAAGCTGGCTAAATGCTGATGTGGAGGAGAGAAGAGAGGAGAGAGAGGAGAAGCAGGCTGTAAGCTTACAGCCAACTTAGACACAATAAGGAAGAAACTTTGTGAGAGAGATAAGTGGGCCATATATTTATAGTGAATAGCTAACTATTGTATGGGTGGGCTGGAAGAAGGCTGTAAAAACCTTACAGTCAACAAGTGGGCTGTATTATTAAACTTGCTCTAATAGTTAGCCGGCTTATAGCCTACTTGTATGTCTTACAAAACTTCTTGGTTCCTGTATATGAGCTGTAAGCTTCAGTCCGCTTCTCCTCTCTCTTCGTCCCTCTATACTCCATGTGAGCATTCAGCCCACTTACAGCTCGTATTATACTTGGTCCAAAGGGAACACAAAGTATGTTAGAAATTCATATCAACCAGCGGTTGGGCTGCCTCAGATGCTCACCATAGGCCAAAGGATAGTTCCTTCAGATACGACACATGCACTACCGCAGAAAGAATAACCGTGGCGGACGTTTTTCCTTTTGCGCAGCGGGCAAACGCGTCTGCCACGGTCATAAAGCCATGGTAAATCGTGGCCACTACGGCGCCCCTACCCGCTTCGGTTAATCTATTAACGGTAGTGATCAACATAACTCACCCGCTGCGGTTAATGCCTATTTAGCACAGTGGGCAGGTTACGTTGTCCGCTACGGTTAATAGATTAACCGCAGCGGGCGTCTTATATTGCCCGCTGCGGGTATTGCTATTAATCGTAGCGGTCCTTTTATGTTGCCCGCCACGGTTAAGTGTTTTTAAACAAATAATAATATTTCTTTGCAGAACCATTGTTGTATTTGAATTTAAACAATTTACAAATTCTAGATTCCAGATCTGTAACCCTGCCCTCTGGACTATATAAGGAGAGGCAAGGGACCCCCCTAGGACATCTCATCTCAACTCAACACAATCCACAGCAATACAATCAGATGCAGGACGTAGGTATTACGCCCACACGGAGGCCGAACCTAGATAAAAACCTTGTCCGTGTCTTCCGTCACCATCAAGTTCATAGCTTGCGAACCGTCTACCGATAAACTACTACCGTGGGTATACCCTAAGGTAGACTGCCGACTAGCTTTCGTCGACAGTGGCACGCCAGGTAGGGGGTGTGTGCACAGCTCTCCTGACGAACAAGATGGTCATCGTTCCAGCTTCCGCGGACGTAGCTGAAGGTCTCACGTTCACCGTTGGACAAATCACCTGGACAACTCACGACGGCAACATAGAATCATGACCCCGGAGGAAGTCCAGATCCAATCTGGGACAGCAGAGGCGTCGACTCCGATCACGCCGACTCTAAGGAGCCGACCTCCGCTCCCTCGCTACAGGACAAAGCGAGTCGACAACTCGGTACCTTCTTCAAGACCTCGATCGCGCCGACCACAAACTTCTCGAAGCCTCCAACTTGGTGGATTCAATTTCGTGCAAGCCCGATCGGCCGGTAACATCAAATTTTTTTGACTCCCGTCGACCAACTCGTGTCTCCACGCACGAACGACTGGAATCGTCCTTGACGATAACATCGACCACCGCGGGACGGACTGTCAAGTTCAAGTCAGCCTCCCCAGACCAGAACTTCCCTCACAGTCTCAGCAACGCGGCCGATCAGTTTTCAAGGCATATCGATTTTCTGTTCGGGGAGATGGGATTGTCGCCAGGACGAACTCGCACACCAGCTCGCCACTTCGTCAACATGGTATCCATCTGGATTCTGCCAGACGATAAGGACACCAGCACGAACTCTAGCACAGGATCTGTCCCCACCGAGGTTCTACACCCCGAGGACGAAGACTACGACCTGGATCTACCACCTTACCCCCCGGGTTTTTCCTGTTTTCCAGTCTTTCCACCTCGACGAGGAGATCTGATTTTCAACGTCGGCAATGACGAACCAGTTGTTGATGGCGAAACCGACGAACAAAGACAACAGCGTGAATAGCGCAACGCCGATCGCGCTCAGCGGCGAGCAGATGAGGAACGACAACTCGCGCCGCACAACCTCAGCGACGCCTTCGACATGGTTGGGAATCAGCAAGTCTACAAGACGCCAAGTGCCAACGTGGCTGTTGCCATGGCAAACCTGGACCGACTCCCTGATACTCAAGAGTACCAGGGCATCCGATCCAATATACGAGCACATGTGATCACCGCGATGGGACCGACCGCTACTTTGCTCAAACGGGTCAAAGCCGTCTCCTCTGACCAGACTCACCATAGCCGGACTTCACCACAAACCAGCGGGCGCCATCATAGCCGCTCCCCCGCCAACAATCGCAAGAAGGACACTAGACACGACAACCGTGGTCGGGACACTGGTAGTTACCGCGAACAAAGACGCGGGCGTGGTCAGGAGACGAACCAAGATAGGGTTCTACGCCACAACATCCCTCCTAAGGATGCCCGCGAACGCATCAATAGACGCGCCACGGAACGACCGGCACACGAAAACGTGACGCATTGAGTACGACGCAGCACATGCCCCCCCGGCCTAAGACAGTTGTCCTCACACCTTCGCCAAGCCGTATGGCCCCACAACTTTAAGCTCGAGAAGCTTAAAAAATATGATGGAAAGGAGAACCCCAAAAACTGGATTACTCTTTACGAGATCGCAGTTCCGTCAGCAGCAGGGGTCAAGCACGTCATGGCAAATTACTTCCCAGTCGTCCTCGACCAAGCTGGCCATCAATGGCTCCTCGGCCTACCCGAGGACTCCTTCGATTCTTGGGAGGAACTGCGCCAGGCGTTCATCGATAATTTCATTGCTACTTGCGAGTAGCCTAGAAACAAGTACGATCTCGAGAGGATAAGGGACAGGAAGAACGAGCCCTTGCGCGATTACATCTGACATTTCTCTAATATGCGTCTTAAGATTCCAAAGATTTCTCATGACGAGGCTATATCAGCGTTCATCAAGGGCCTACGCTTCCATGAAGCATTAAGAAGCAAGCTACTGCGCAAAAGGCCGACCACGGTCGCGAGCTCCTCGCCACGGCCAAAAATTACGCCGGTGCCGATGACGCTGAAAAACTCATTCGGGAGGATATGAGAGGAGCCGACCAGCCTCCCCGACAAGACGATAGTCGTGGACGCTTCGACAACCGGTATTCTCGCCGCGGCGACAACCACGACCACCGAGAAGGTTGGGGTAGGCGCCGTGACAATCGTGACAGTTTCAGAGGCAAGCGACCTCGTGAAAACGACCATGAGGTGAACACAGTCAAGCGTCCCAACGGATGGCGGGACTACCAGGAAGACTATAACAAGACGCTGAAAGGACCATGCCAACTCCATCCCAAGTCTAACCACACGATGGAAGAATGTCGTGTCCTCAAAAGCATCTACACACAGCGGGCCGCTCAGGGAGACTCCGGCAAGAAAAATGGGAAACAGGATAGACACGGTCAGGAAGATGAAGACGATGACCAGGATAGGGATCCACGGCACCAATATGTCAGTCCCACCGATGTGGTGCACTCCATCTTTGGAGGCAAAGTTTCCATCAAGTCCAAACGAGAAAGAATGCTCCTGAAGAAAGCTTGCCTTAATTTGGACAGCTCCAATGGCCTGATTGCCGATCCAAAATTTCCCCCCTAGTCGCACAGAGAGATCTCATTCAACAGGCAGGACTAGTGGGCCGCCATCCCAGAACAAGGGCATTTTCCTGTGATCCTGGACCCATGCATCAACAGCGTCAGGTTCGAGCGCGTGCTCGTTGACGGGGGTAGCTCCATTGATATCCTTTTCCGCAACAGCTTGCCTGCTCTCAAGATAACTCCGGCGTAGTTGAAGCCATATGACGCCCAGTTCTGGGGTGTCTTGCCGGGTCAGAGTTCAGTACCACTTGGCCAGATAATGCTGCCCGTCCAGTTCGGAGCACCAGACCACTTCCGCACAGAGTTCGTCAACTTTGTGATCGTTGACTTCGATGGGACTTATCACGCAATTCTAGGCCACCCTTCACTGACCAAGTTCATGGCAGTTCCGCACTATTCATACCTGGTCCTCACGATGCCAACCGAGAAGGGCGTCTTAACCGTTAGAGGCAACGTCTACACCGCATACACTTGCGAGGAGGAAAGCTTCAAGATCACCGAGGCAATCGATCTCTCGATTCGCATGGCAGAAACTGCGGCTCAAGCCACGCAAATTCCACCCGACCAGATCCAAATACCCGAGTAGGAGACTCCCAGGAAAAGCTATAAGTCCAAAGAGCACAAGGAAGTACAGCTGGTCGATGGCTGCCCAGAGAAGACAGCTCTCATCGGGCCAACCTGGACACCAAATAGGAAGGCGCGCTCGTCAGGTTTCTAAGGGACAACGTAAGCGTTTTCGCATGGAAACCCGCAGACATGCCCGGTGTCCCACGAAACCTGATTGAGCACTCCTTAAACGTCTCGAAGACCGCAAGACCAATCAAGCAAAAGCTACGATGATTTGCTCGTGACAAAAAGGAGGCTATTAGGACAGAAATCACACGGCTCTTAGCAGCCAGATTTATTAAAGAAGTGTATGACCCCAATTGGCTCGCCAATCCGGTCCTTGTAAGAAAAAAGAATAATGATTGGAGAATGTGTGTTGATTACACTGATCTCAATAAACACTGTCCTAAAGATCCTTTTGGTCTTGCTCGCATCGACGAGGTGGTCGATTCAATGGCCGGATGCGAACTCCTCTCTTTTCTCGATTGCTACTTTGGTTATCACCAGATCTCGCTAAAGGAAGACGACCAGATCAAAACTTCCTTCATCACTCCCTTTGGTGCATACTGTTACACCACTATGTCCTTTGGACTCAAAAACACCGGAGCCACTTATCAACGCGCTATTCAGCAATGCCACCACGACGAGATACGTGATGACCTCGTCGAGGCCTACGTCGATGACGTTGTCGTCAAAACTAGGGATGCGAACACCCTGATCGACAACTTGGACCGCACTTTTAAAGCGGTAAATAAATACAAGTGGAAACTCAACCCCCAAAAATGCATCTTTGGGGTCCCCTCTGGTCTACTGCTCGGTAACGTCGTCAGCCACGACGGCATACAGCCAAACCCCTCAAAAGTTAAGGCGGTGCTCGATATGCAACCACCCAAGAACATCAAAGACATTCAAAAGCTCACGGGGTGCATGGCTGCCCTCAGCCGGTTTATTTCTAGGCTGGGAGAAAAAGGGCTCCCCTTTTTCAAACTTCGAAAAGCATCGGAGAAATTCTCGTGGACAGAAGAGGCTAACGTTGCTTTTACCCAGCTCAAAACTTTCCTTACCTCACCACCCGTCCTCACCGCACCTCAACCTAATGAGGACCTGCTCCTTTACATAGCAGCAACAGATCTGGTCATCTCCACAGCTATGGTGGTTGAGCGAGACGAACCAGGCCACGTCTACAAAGTCCAGAGGCCAGTATACTTCATAAGCGAAGTCCTAAGCGAATCCAAGACCAGGTATCCCCAGATACAAAAGCTAATCTACGCCATCTTAATCACCTCAAGAAAGCTGAAGCACTACTTCGATGCCCATCGTGTTTTAGTCACTACCAGTTTTCCTTTCGGGAACATTTTGCGCCACAAGGACGCCAACGACAGAATTGTAAAGTGGGCAATGGAGTTATGCCCATTTTATTTGGATTTCCAGAGTCACACTACCGTCAAGTCCCAGGCCTTGGTCGACTTCATCCCAGAATGGATGGATCTCAACGAGCCCCCCTCTCTAGATGTCTCCGACCACTGGTCAATGTTCTTCGATGGATCTTTGAACATCAACAGAGTCGATGCTGGAATACTTTTCATTTTGCCCAACAAGGACAAAACTCCGCTACGTCCTTAGGATCCTCTTTCCAGCATCAAACAACGTCGCCGAATACGAAGCATGCTTGCACGGTATCCGATTAGCTCTCGAACTGGGAGTCAAACGCCTTTACGTCCACGGTGACTTTGCTCTGGTCATCAACCAGTTAAATAAGGAGTGGGACACAACTCACGAAATGATGGACCTCTACTACAAATAAATCCAGAAGTGGGAATCAAATTTTTACAGCATAGAATACATCCACGTGGTCCGGGACAGGAATCAAGCAGCAAATGCGCTGTCAAAGATAGGATCATCCCGGGCCCAAATTCCTCAAGGCGTCTTCGTTCAGGACATTCACACGCCAAGCGTCGGTACGGACCTGGTCGACAAGTCACCCAACGAAACAATGCTCGTGTACAACACCACTCCGACAACCAACAGCCACGACTGGCGCACTCCTTTCATCAAGTATCTCTTGAATGGTTCAGGATTTCAAGATAAAACAGAGAACATGTGCCTTATCTGGCGATCCAAAAATTACATACTGGTCAATGGCAAACTTATGCGCAAGAACGCAAGTTCGGAAGTCTTGCTGAAGTGTATATCCCGAGATGATGGCATCAAGTTACTTGAAGACATACATGCCGGATCTTGTGGTAACCACACCGCTTCTAGAACACTGGTCGAGAAGGCCTTCTGAGCAGGCTTTTACTGGCCAATCGCAGTCACCGACGCTGAGAAACTCGTCCGACATTGCGAAGGATGCCAGTTCTTCGCCAAACGAACCCACGTACCTGCTCATGAGATCCCGATGATCCCGTCGTCTTGGCCATTTGCCTGTTGGGGCCTCGACATGATCGGGCCATTCAAACCGGCTCCCGGCAACTTCAAATTCATGTTCATGCTAATCGACAAGTTCTCAAAATGGATCGAGTACATGCCACTGGTCAAAGCAACTTCCGAGAAGGCACTGGAATTCCTCAATCAAATCATACATAGATTTGGGGTTCCCAACAGCATAATCACCGACCTGGGCACTCAGTTCACCGGCACTACATTCTGGGACTTTTGCGATGACAGAGGCATAGTCATAAAGTACGTGTCGGTAGCACATCCACGAGCCAACGACCAAGTCGAGCGAGCAAATGGAATTATTATTGACGCTCTAAAGAAGAGACTGTATACCGAAAATGACAAGGCCCCAGGACGGTGGATGAAAGAGTTACCGGCTGTGGTCTGGGGTCTTCGGACACAACCTAGCCAGAACACGGGCGTATCCCCCTATTTTATGGTTTATGGGGCTGAGGCAGTGCTCTCCTCGGACGTAGCCTTTAGATCTCCAAGAGTTGAACATTTTGACCAGTCTTCAGCCGATCTCACCAGAGAGCTCGAAATTAACTGCACAGAAGAGAGGCGCCTAACTTCCTGTCTTCGAACAGCAAAATATCTCGAGGCTATTAGGCGATACCACAACAGGAACGTCAAAGACCGCTCCTTCGTGATCGGTGATCTGGTACTCAAATGGAAAACAAGCCAGGAGGGAATGCACATGTTATCTACACCTTGGGAAGGACCTTTTGTGGTCGCCGAAGTTACACGCCCTACATCTTACAGACTGGCGTACCTAGATGGAACACGCTTGCCCAACACCTGGCACATAGACAAACTACGACGCTTCTATCCCTAAGTTCTAGTACATTTCATTTGTAAATCTTTTTTGATGAATAATAATAAAATTTGTCTTTTTTGCTATATACTTTTACATACGCAGAATACTCGTCAAGTGCCACAATTACTTTCCAGGACAAGCTCTTCAAGGGTACTCAATATGACTAAGTGATACATCACTCAAACAAATTTACAGCACTCAAAACTATGGTTCACATAAATCAAACTTCATTACAAACTTTATATACAACGTTTACAATAAAAACCCCTTTGGGCGGCTTCTAGTCTACTCCTACGGACTACTCTACAGACCTACTACTCGGGCTGATCACCCGCATGGTTCTCTTGTCCCGCCGAAGGGGTCGGGGCTATCGGCGCCTGGCTGGTCGAGACCGCAGGCGTTGACTGCCCATCTCCTGCTATTGACGCCCCCGACAACTCCCTGGCCGACCTGTCTGATCCCGGCTGATCGGGGGGAGTTGATGTCCCACAGAGATTTATATCGCCGATCACTGTCGACGATAGGTCCAGCACATTGACGCGAAGGTCATCCTCTTCCCTTGGACCAACCTCCTTCGGATATCCCCTCTCTAGCCGGGACAAGTCGACCAGGGGATAGTGGGCACGTACCATGCTGAGGACGTGCGCTCCGGCAAACTCCCCGGCGTCTTTGACGAACTGCTAAAGCCAACCCCACGCGCGCTGTGCCTTCTCCACCGAGGTCAGTTTCGGCGCACGGGGCTGGTCCTCGAGGAGCTTAGGACTGATCAGGTCAAGTACTGGGGCAACTCCTTTCTAGATCTTAATACAATTCGTCTTCTAGGAGTCCCGTTACTTGACCAGCTCGTCCAGGTGCTTCTTAGTGTTGACTTTCAGCACTTCGTTCGAGTTTTTAAGAAAAACCAAGTAAGAAGTCAGTATAAACAAGAGGAAAAGAAAACTACGTGGCCGAAAAGGGCAAAACGGCTCTTACTAGCCAACTCCTCACTTTTGTTCTTCAACTCCTCGCCAGCCTTGCGCCCGGTCTCCAGTGCACCGGCACGCTCCTGGTCGAGTCGATCCCTCTCTTCTCGGAGGCGTCCAATCTCCTCTTCCAGACCTAAAGAAACGATTGCTGGTCGTCGAAACTGATCACACAGTTAACTACAACTGATCGGACCATTCGACCTACCCTTTTTCTCACGGTCCTTATCGGCTAGTTGCCAATTCAGATCCAGCAGGTGCTCCTCTTGAGCCGCCTTTTCGGCCACCTCCTTCTCGGCCTCGAACCGTAGGCGGTCCACCTCCGCGGTCAGAGCCTTGTTCTCGGCGACTATGCCCTCAATTTGGTCGAAACACCTTTTTCGGTACTTCGCCGGTTTCATTGCCCCCTGCAATAATTATACATATTGCACAGCGAACAAGCAACAATATATACACATTCTGGCAGAACACTAGACCACTCACCTTAACTTCTTCAACGAGCCGCTTAGCAGCACGCTCTACCCTTCCCGCCTCCTCGGTCTCGGCGAGCTCTTCTTTACCGGCCCAGTGGTCCCCACGCTGGCGCCACACGTAAACATGTTGGCGACCATCGTGGGGACGCCCCTGGATCTCCTCCACCTCGTCATCTGAGGCCGCTTGGGCCTTGGCACCCCCTCGCTACCCCCAGCCACGGTAATGGGTATCATTGGACTCCTACCTCGGATAGGGGAGCCCTCCGGAGTGGAAGTCTTTGCCGGGGCCGGAGTTGGATCCCTCTCTTCTTCAGCTGGAGGGGGGTCAAGATTTTGTTTCCCTCCATTGCAACGCTGCTCGGGGGAGGCGTCCTCACCGTCTCATCAACCCTTGTCGGGGTACTCGCCCCGGCCTTATCTCGAGCCGGGTCCTCCTCGGTGGTCTCCGCCACGGACGCAACCGCGGGCTGCTCCACGGGTTGGTCACGACCAGTCTGCCGGCGACATCCTTGTCGACAACGGCCGGCTCAGTTATTCCCAAGCCAACAACATTGCTCGGATCGACGTCCGAGGTCGCACTAACAAAGAGGAGATAACGCAAATAAAAAATAATAAGAGAGAGAAAAAGAGATAGTGCAGCAGACATGTTTTAGAACTCACAGGTCGGTGCTCCTGTGTGTCGCCGTGAAGAAACTTCTCCTGGTCCTCTCAGCTTCCGCTGCCGCTTCTGCCTCTCCAAGTCGTACTGGCTTGGTGTGCGGGACAGGAGGATCGCTGGTTACCTGACCAGTGCCGAGTGGCGCGACGATAGGACGGCTGCACGGTCTCCGGACCAAAGATGGAGCAGCCTCGTCCTCTTCATCCTCATCGTCGGCAATCCTCACGAGCCGTCAGCGCTTTGGGGCTTGGCTGGTCTCCGCTGGCATTACCTCCATGGGGGATGGCTCCACAGCCATCGGCCTTTTCCCCGCCATCCTGTCTTCAGCGGTCGATGCTGGTCGGGTCTGGCCTTCTTCGCTACTAGTGTATTGGAGACACCGAGCAACATCGTCCTCTGGGCGGTCCACCCCAGCGGGATGGTCCATACCAGGTGCCAGCGATACATACACCGAGCACCGGTCAATATCTCCTATCTGCAATACAATAACGACAAGTCATCAGGCTACAGTATTTACGTAGCAATACAAATAAACAAATGGTATTCATTCACCTTAGGGGCTGGTCGGCCCAACTTGAAGGCGTGCATCCAGTAATCACTACGAATGAAGTTATCATCAGTCAGGTAGAATAACTCGTTCATCAGCCGCTGGACCTCCGCTTTATCCAAGCCGTCCCAGTGCATCCTGGTCGGGTCTTGGCTTTCTGCGTACTCATATGTCGAGTGCACCCTCCTCTGGCAGGGCATTACTCGTCGCACGAGGAAGTTCCCGACCACTCCTGGTCTGTCTTGTCGGGACCAGTCGATCAGGTTCATCAACTCTGACACCTGACCTGTGTACTCGGGCCAATCTGTCCAGCTGACCCTCTTCTCGGGGATGTAGCCCATGTCGCAGAACATGGCGCTGCCCGGCTCTTCCCTGATGTAGAAATACCTCTTGTACCACTCGGTGAGGGAGGTGTTCCATGGGCAGCTGAGGTAGCGGGTCTTCATGCTGTCATGAAGATTTAGGTATACTCCACCTGGAATCTTGGAGCCTCCAACTGCTCCCTTTTTTCTTAAACAAAAAAGATGACGGAAGAGGTCGAAATGCGGCTCTATTCCAACATAGGCCTCGCACAGATGGATAAAGGTGGAGATAAGGAGAATAGAGTTTGGGTGCAAGTTGTAGATCCCGATCTCATAATATAAAAGAAGGCCTTGAAGGAAAGGATGAACTGGAATCCCAAACCCCCTCTTGAAAAAATCATCAAAAACTACAATCTCACCAGCGCGAGGATCGGGGTAACTTTCCCCTTCTGGTTCTCTCCAGCCGTTGAGCTCCTGATTGTGCAGGAGTCCCATTTCGACGAGGTCGTTGAGAGATCTTGTGCTACTTCGGGACTTCTTCCATTCCTTGGCAATCATCTTCGCCCTCTTCTTGGCGTCGCTCTTTGCCATTTCCTTCTTGTGGAAAGCTTCGAGCTCAGATTTGGGGTTTTAAGGTGCTAAGGAAGATGAAGGTTGGGCAATAGTATGTGCCTGCTGGGTAAAGAACAAGGGTGCGACTTTGGGCTTTTTATAACAACAGCCCCACCTCTACCACTTCTTGCATTCTAGGGAAGTGGGCAGATTTTACGGCAGCCGCGGCGTTTCGGTTTCCAATAATTATTGCAGTTAATTTGGTTGCTTTCCTACATAAACTAGTGGTTTCCTTTTCTTGATCTGTGCAAAAGAGCAGCTGCAGGCGCACTTATTTTACGCAACAGCCTGACAATGTGGCAGGATGCTCTGTCACATCGCGCATTAGTACGGCGATACTGTTTTTTCAAAAAGAGAAGTAAGACTATTGGTGAGACGGACATGATATACTTGGGGACTGTACCGACCACCGAGCACGACATGCTCCGGGACTGGTTGACCAGTCCGCCTATTCGACATCTCGGTTGACTGAACCGATCACCGAGCACGACATGCACGGGGACTGGTCGACCAGTCCGCCCATTCGACATCACGGTTGACTGATCCGACCACTAAGCATGATACACTCGGGGACTGGTCCCCCAGCCTACTCATTCGCAGATCATGGATTGTACCGTCTGTTGAGCAAGATACGCTTGGGGACTAGTAAATTCAATTGTATAAAGTCTAATTGGATAATTTTAATTTTTTGACCTTGCTAAAAGGCTCATACTTTGTCTTCTAGCAAGCTCGGGTACTACAATGGTACGATGCATCTGGCGATGCATTTTAGTATCAAAATTTCTATGTGGATTTTTCTTTTTAAGACCCTGGCACCACGTGACTACGTCACCTACTACTAGGCTCGGGGACTGAGTGGGCACACTTCATCAGGAAAGAGATCTTTTTTCTCAAAGAGCACCATGCATTCTTCGAACAACCTGCTTCTTCGATGTCGATATTGATCAATTGTCTTTCAAGTTGGTAAAAATACCATTACAACTGTTTGGGTGATTTTCCTGCTTATCGAAGATGTGAAGCCTCGCTTGTCGAAGAAGCTCATGACGGTGTGTTGCATCATAATACACGGAGCTCGGGGACTAGCTGTGGGGGTATAAACCCCTATACCCTTACGGCTAGACTTGGGCTAGGAGGTTTGGCCAATCACAAGACAGTTCGAGGCTTGATTCAACTGCTCGGAGTTTCACGTAAGGAAACAAGGCGTGGAGATCAAGCCAGATTCTAGTCGGTTATAATAGGAATTGATATCATGTTATCTATGGCAATTGTAACCGACTAGGATTAGTTTCCAGATCTGTAACCCTGCCCTCTAGACTATATAAGGAGAGGCAAGGGACCCCCCTAGGACATCTCATCTCAACTCAACACAATCCACAGCAATACAATCAGACGCAGGATGTAGGTATTACGCCCACACGGCGGCCGAACCTAGATAAAAACCTTGTCCGTGTCTTGCGTCACCATCAAGTTCATAGCTTGCACACCGTCTACCGATAAACTACTACCGTGGGTATACCCCAAGGTAGACTGCCGACTAGCTTTCGTCGACAAATATGCTCCAACATGAATGCATAAACAAGTTCCTATCCTTACGAGGAAATTTTAATTTCAACAAAATATGTTTATATGCTAAATTAAATGCGCACAAAAATACTTAGATAAATCAAGTTTAACCCTATTTAGATGAAAATCGAATTTTGGGTGTTACAAATTCTACCCCCTTAAAAGAATCTCGTCCTCAAGATTGAACAATGGTTACTCCAACAACTGTGGATATGATTTTCTCATATCATCCTCTCTTTCCCAAGTTGCTTCTGCTTCTGAATACCGATTCCATTGAACTTTGCACATTTTAATAATCCAACTCCTGGTAACTCTCTCTATCATTTCCAAAATCATAACCAAATATTTCTTATATGTGAGATCCTTTTTAATGGTATTTGTTCTTTAGGTGCCCGCAAACAATTATTAAGTTGTGATAGATGGAACACATCATGCACACGAGATAAACTTTCAAGCAACTCTAGCTAATAAGCCACTTCTCCATACTTTTGCAAAACTTTAAACGGAGCTAGCTTTCCTTTATATTGAACCTTTTTATGCTCCTCATAGATGACACTTTTAGATAGACATAATCATCTTCTTCAATAATCAATCCTCTTCTACGTGTATCTGCTTAGCTTTTCTGACGAGATTGAGCAATTCTCAGATTAGCCATAATGATCTGTACTTGCTGTTCTGCTTGCCTAAGCACATCTGGACCAAACACATGAGCCCCTCCGGTTTGATTCCAAAACAAAGGTGTTCGTCACTTACGGCCATATAATGCCTCAAACTATGCCATTTTAAGACTTTGCTGATGACTATTATTACAGGAAAACTCTGCATATGGCAAACTCTTATCCAAACTAGTTCCCTATTGCAAAGCACATGCTCTCAACATATCTTCTAGTATCTAATTGATCCTCTCTGTCTGTCCATCTGTCTAAGGATCATAAGCTGTACTAAAATTCAGTTTTGTACCCAAGGAATCATGCAGTTTCTTCCAATAAGTGGAGGTGAACCGGGTTCCTCTATCAGATACAATATTCTTAGGGACTCCATGCAAACAAACTATGCTCTCCATATACAATTCTGCTAATCGAGCTCCTGAATCAGTGGTCTTGACTGGCAAGAAGTGAGCAACTTTAGTCAATCGATCGACTATTACCCATATTGAATCATAACCTCTCTGAGTACGAGGCAAACCAACTATGAAATCCATTCCTACTTCTTCCCACTTCCACTCAGGAATCTTCATTGGTTGCAACAGTCCAGCTGGCCTCTAGTGTTCAGCTTTCACTCACTGTCAAGTATCACACAAGGCTACATATTCAGCTACATCTGTCTTTAATCCATACCACCAATACTTCTCCTTAAGATCTAGATACATCTCAGTACTACTAGGGTGAATAGAGTAAGCTGATTCATGGGCCTCTCGCAGAACATGAATAGCCTTCACTTCAGAAACACATCCTTTTCCCAAACCAGAGTGTACCATTGTCATCTATTTTGAATCCAGGTGACTTTCCTAACACCACATTCTGAGCTATCTCCTTCAGTTTCTCATCATCTAACTGACCTTTCAATATGTCCTTCTCTATGGTAGGAGTCACCTCTATTTCCATAGCATTAACTACAATTCCTAGATTCAAATGTGCAAATTCAGCACACAACTCCTTAGACTCTAGTGTCGCCTAAAGCTCATTAGCATATTTCTTCCTACTAAGTGCATCAGCCACGGCGTTCACCTTTCCAAGATGGAAGTGCACCTCTATATCATAATCCTTTATCAATTCCAACCATCGATGTTGTGTCAATTTCAGATCTGTCTAGGTAAAGATATATTTCAAACTATTATGATGAGTATATATGTCACTCTTATGCCCAATCAAATAGTGTCTCTAGATTTTTAATGCATGAACCATAGCTGCTAACTCCAAATCATGAGTAGGATAATTCAGTTCATGTTTTCTCAACTATCTAGATGCATAACCTACAACTATACCCTCTTGCATAAGAATACAACCCAATCCGACACGAGTAGCATCAAAATAAATGGAAAAACTCTTACTCGGATCTGGCAATACCAGCACAGGTGCAGTAGTCAACCACTTAATAAATTCCTTACAGCTAGCTTGACACTTATGAGACCACACAAACTTAGCATTCTTCTCTAAATAGAGCACTCATAGGCTTTGCAAGTTTTGAGAATCCTTCAATGAATCTATGATAATAACAAGCTAAACTAAGAAAGCTACAAATTTCACATACATCTATAGGTAGCTTCCAGTTCAGCACATCTTTCACCTTACTAGGATCCACTGCAATTCCACCATTAGAGACAACATGACCAAGAAAAGAAACTTCTTCCAACCAAAACTCACACTTACTACGCTAAGCATACAACTTATGCTCTCTAAGCTTCAGATGTTCAATATGTTCTTCTTTTGTTTTAGAGAACACTAGTATATCATCAATAAACACCACTACAGACTTATCATGGTACTCCATAAATACTTTATTCATCATGTACATGAAGTAGGCTGGTGCATTGGTTAAACTAGAAGACATAACTATATACTCATACAACCCATACTTTGTTGTGAAAGCTGTATTTGGTATATCTGAATTGTGGATCTTCAACTGATGATAACTAGATCGTAGTTCAATCTTAGAGAGCAAAGAAGCGCCTCTTAACTGGTCAAATAAGTCATCAATTCTAGGCAATGGATACTTATTCTTGATGGTAAACTCATTAAGTGACTGATAATCAATACACATCCTCGGACTACCATCTTTCTTATCAACAAAGATAATTGGTGCACCCCATGGTGAAGAACTAGGACGAATGAACCCTTTACCTTGCAATTCCTTTATTTGTTTATTAAGTTTTTCTAATTCATTAACCCCTATTCTATATGGTCTTTTAGCTATAGGTGCAGTACCAGGTAGTAATTCAATAATAAATTCAATGTCTCGGTCAGGTGGCATACCTGGTAATTCATCTGGAAAAACATTAGGGAATTCATTCACTACTCGGTCCTAAGGATCAGCATCATCATCTAGCTCATTTACTATAGCTATGGGTGGAGCCTACACCACTACATCAAGACTAATCTACTCCCCTTTTGGTGTTGTCACAACTACCACTTTCTCTCAGCACTTAATTTCCATGGTATATTTCTTCATCCAATCCAAACCCAAGATGACATCTATGCCTGAAGTTCTCATAACCATAGGACTGATAGGGAAATCTACCCCCTTAAAGAAAGACTTGCTGAGGGGCAACAATAAGAAACTGGTATAGTCCCTCCCACTGAGTATACTAGCATAGGGGTTTTCATGGAACTAGTGGAATGCTACAAACTCTAACAAATGCCTGTGAATTAAATGTATGCAAAGCTCCAGAAACAAACAAAACTGTAGCAGGGATATAGTTGATGCTGAACGTACCCATCATAATTTATGGTCCCTCCTGAACTGTCTCTATAGAGACATGGTTCACCTTTCCCACATAAGAAGTAGATGTCTGATTGTTGTTCTGCTCGTTGAACTTTTCCGGGCATTTATATGACAGATGTCCTTCCTTCCCACAGTGAAAACACCTACTAGGAGTATTGGGAGCACTACTCTTCATATGGATGGCCTTTGAATTTCCTAAATGGGGTGTCTTCTAACCATTCTCCTCTTGCTTAGGATTAGGTTATTGGAATGGAGGGCGTTGATTCCCATTTTGTTGTTAGTTCTGGAAATGCTGAGGCTGCTGGCTACGGTTCCATAGACTAACTGGCCCCTAGAACCTTTGTTGAAAGTCTTGCTGAGAATTGAAACACTGGTGGTTATTACTACGAGAATCTTGTGCTAGCATCCTCGTCTTGTTATCCTGACCTTTGCGCATATTATCCAGAACAATAGCACGATTCATAAGAGCATGGAAGGTAGGATAGGTATTTCTAGCCCACTGCAACCTAAGTTCATAGTAGAGACCTTTCATGAACAGACGCAGCTAATCAGCATCTTCCTTAACAACATCTAGAGCATACCGAGCCAACTGCTCAAATGTATCATGATACTCAACCACAGTCAAAGAGCCCATTCCGAGAGATCTAAATTCCTCCTGCTTAAGCTCCATCATTCATTCATTGATATGTCGGGCTCTAAAATCTCTGCAAAATTCCTGCCAAGTGATAGCAGGAGCATTATTGGGACGAGCAGCTTGATATGACTCCCACCAAGTCTGTGCTTGTCCCTGAAGCTGTCCATAAGCAAACAACACCTTTTCCCTATCGTTGCACTGTGCTATGTTCAGTTGTCTCTCCACAGCACGTAGCCAATCATCCGCCTCCATAGGGTCAGCAGAGTGAGTAAATACCAGAGGTCTTCCATTCATAACTTCTCCACGCTTATCCCTCACAATGGACTAGTGGTGGTGGTGGTGGTGCAGGTTGATGCTGAAGGTGTTGTATAAAGGCATGCATCATCTCGTTCTGAGTCTGGATGAGCTCTTCCACAAAAATTGGGGCATTAGAACCCGTGCCACAGCCTCTGTCTCCGCTTCTTCCCCTTGCTGCCATCTGTATTCCAAGGTACAAAAATGGATCTCAGTAATATCCAACATGATAAATACAAGAGATAATTGAATCTGATTTTTTCTGGGCGATATCCAACATCAGCAGTTCAGAAAATCAGCCATATCGAGTTCCGAAACTCAAAAGGAGACATTCTTTGCACCGTTGGAAATATAAAGAATTTATCTACAGCTTTTATTTTGATCATATTAACAGATTCTGTCGTTAAATTTGTCAAAACTGGGCATAATCGAAACTGTTCTAGATTTCCTCAAAACTGGGCATTGGAAAGATAAAGAAGCCTAGTTGTTCCTCAAAAATTTTGATAAACTTTGCACGAACATAATTTGAGATATACCATAATTATTGCAGATTGCTCCAGAAATCAGCAATAGACAAACAGAATTTAACAAAACCCAACTATTTAGTTCATTGATCCTTATGCCTTAGGCCTATGAACTAAATAAAATTGTGGAGAAAATCAACAAGATCATTACACTCATTACAAAGATCCAAATAAAGCATAAGCATAATGACAAACCAAACGAAGCACTAAAGATTCACACTTCCAGCATTGACTCAACTTGCGGTACTATCGTTCTCATCATATTAAGGGTAAAGATCCTAAAACTCTTATTTCAATGACGCCAGAAAGCGGTAAGAGAAAGTTCTAAAAGCATATCAAAGCAAGGAGTGAGGGTGAGAACAAGTCTTTAAAATAAGCAACAAGGTTAAAGATGGATAGCAATGGAAAGGATATAGTGTAGAGGAAAGTATCAAGGTTTATAGAACAAAGATTTTATAGAAATTATAAAACCTTAAGACGGCCAACTTCTAACTAGGCTTGCGTCCGACAGTCAAACAAAGCTTTGATACCAATTTGTCACACCCAAATTTCAAGAACGAAATAGAGTGCATAAAAGGCTTATGTGCGCCCCAGAAACAGTTGCACACATAAGTTGATAAATCTCAAATAGTACCATCACAATGTTTGTTACATAGTGGAATAATAATCATTACATAGTCTTAAACAAATAAAGATACTCTTGACAGAAACACCACACAGGGATGCTGTCAACTGATTGACAACAAGCCTAGTACTTATAACGGTAGTCCTCAATCTAGTCATCTTCATTAGAATACCCTGAGGTGTTGTGAAATAGCACGAGTGAGCACATATCGTACTCAACAAGTATAACCAGGGGTTCATGAGGCTCAATTAGCTGACACTGGTTTTGCTGCATTCAGCTTTGATATGTATGTATCATATTTATCATTAGATAGAAAATTTCAAGGTAGCATATTAAATCACGTAACCACATGATCAATGTATACAAGAATTAAGAATAACACATATAAACAACACAATAAACCATCATGTTCATCAGTGTCCATCTATTCCACTATTTTTCGAGCCATCTGTATCCATGGTCACGGCGAGTATACCGGATTTAACACTCTGCAGAGGTTGTACATCTTTACCCATGAGTCATGATTTACCCTTTCGCCCGAGGTCATGAGTCTCTTAACCCCCTTCCTAGGGAGGTGGCAAGGATCACTATGAAGCCTTTCAAAGTTCATCCAACAAGTTAGGGCTGCAAGGTTTCCTGGGCACACAGATATAGAGCCCCCCTTCCAAATGGCATAATGACGCACAACCTATACACATAAGGACAGAGGCCGCACTATACCGAAAACGACAAGCCCCTCTAGCGCCCTTTCGGGTAATCTCTAACACGCTAGATACGGTCTTCATACTGAGCTAAAGACAGAGCCATATAGCCCTCATGGTTGTATGAGTTGTCCCAGCTTTTGCCAAGGGATAAGTCCATATCGAGGGTCAAAATAAATCTAGCAAAAGCTAGAGTTCTTTCCATCCTTTATGTTCAAGTTGCTAGAAAGCTTATTTTGTTGTTTATTGTATATCCAAATATTCATATTACAAGATCATAGATTATAATCAAGCACTAGCAAGAACTACCCAAATACATATCCAAATAGGTATCAAGGAACTCAAGATAACAATCATCTATAATTTTACTAGGGTTGTCAAGGTGGACACATGCATATGATATATGTATTAAAAGTGCGTAGGTAACAAGGATGGTGCCAAGTTATACTTGCCTTGATCAAAGCTTTATTATTGTTCCCGTTGGTGGTCAAAGACTTGACCTTGTTCACCAACGTACTGCTCACCGTCTAAACTTGATCATCAATCAACAACACACATTTCAACAACACAAGGCAAACAAGCTATAATTAGAACAATACACCAACAGTGATAAAACAAATGTAAAAGTTTATAAAAATGTTCTACGCAGCGCTACGATCACACAAACGTAAAGATCGCGAAAATCGGAGCTAGAACGGAGAAGTTATGATTTTTCTAAGATTTCCTATAGAATAATAATTAATTAAATAGGGTCACGAAAATAAAAAGTTAGGATCTGAGAATACAGTGATACTAACACGTAGATCTCGAAA
The DNA here is from genome assembly GCF_000003195.3 of Sorghum bicolor. Taxonomy (NCBI): domain Eukaryota; kingdom Viridiplantae; phylum Streptophyta; class Magnoliopsida; order Poales; family Poaceae; genus Sorghum; species Sorghum bicolor. The sequence goes on from NC_012874.2 coordinate 22,705,012, forward strand.
AGATGAGTCTAACGCAAATTGAACAGGACAAATTGGAGTTAAAATGAGTATTTTATAAACAAATCAATTTTAGTGGCATTTCGAGCTATTTACGATTTAAAAAATGGAAGACGTATTTTAGGAATACATCAAGGGACGATGGGTTATAAACTTAAATGTTCTAGGATCTCTTTAGCAAAACCACCATCTGAATCAGCATCCACGAATTTTAGCCGTTGATCTTCTGATGGATAGCTGGGAGTGATCGGGGCGGATTCCGGCCGCTGGAATAGAGCGCTGGCGCGACGCCGCCATGGCTGTGGCCTGGAAGCTTGCCAGAGTTCATGGTTTACTCGTTTTAGAGCATCTAGGAACAAAAGAATTACACCGGGAGAAGGCGAAGAAGGTCACGAGCTCACCAATGCCCTTAGTTCGTGCCGAGGAGGATCGAAGAGCGGGTATTGTAGCGGCAGTTGGATCCCAAGTTTGGCGAGATCCGAAACTTGTGAAGCTAAACCTGGGATGAAGCCCAGGGTGCAGTAAATGGAAAAGGGAGTCGCGGGTGTCTCCACGGTGCTTTTAAAAAGGATTCAGGGAGATTGAATCCCTGAGAAATCAGGATTGGATGCCACTGGGGTCGAGTCCGGCTTGAATACGTTTGGAGGAAGAGGGAAGGAAGACGCTGTAGTGCGGGCCCTGGTGGTCAGTGAATTGAAAGGGAAAAAGGGGAGGGTGCGCGTGGTTCTGGCCGGCTGCTTGCTGGTTGGGCCGTTGCTTCGGTAGCTGGGCCGAGCTAGAGGGGCGCTGAGCTGGGCTTTGGGGTGGCGCACAGAGACACTGGGCTGAGCTGTTGCTGCACTGGGCTGGGGAGTTTCCTTCTTTTTTATATTTTTCTTATTTCGAAGCCATTTTCAAAAGAGATTTGAGTTCCATTAAAACTTAAACAAAAACCCACAGCATAAAATTAAATATGCTCTAGCATGAATGCATAAACAAGTTCCTATACTTATGACGAAATTTTTATTTCAACAAAAATTGTTTATATGCTAAATTAAATGCTCACAAAAATACTTAGATAAATCAAATTTAACCCTATTTAATTGAAACTTAATTTTTGGGTGTTACAATAATGTGAAGCACTATAAACCAGTAGCAAAGAGATATAATACCTGACATTAAGGACAAAACCAGATATATATCTTATGTGACTTTTAGAAGCCAAAACCCACATATAGCTACAAATGAGGGGTAATATCAAAAGACAATGCATAAATTATCTAACGTACTTAAAAATTAAGAGATAACCTTAGGCAGCAAACAACACAAGATAACTCCAAACTTTGGGTATTAACTCTAGTCTACAGGATCCAAACTGATTGTTTGATCACAAGCCTAATCCTCTCATGAGGTGTGAGGAAAATGGCAAGAGTGAGTCCATGTCGAACTCTGCAAATATAGCAACAAGGTTGTATAGATCCCACAGTTTTATGATCAATGTGACATAAATAATGTATAGCATAAAACAATAAACAATGAGTATCTTAATGTAACAAAAATCATCACCTTTAATTTAAATGTTCCCAATTCCACTCGTGTCCATGAGCATGGCTACTATACCAGTTTAAACACTTTGCAAAGGTTGTACATCTTTACCCATGAGTCATGATTTTTCTTTTCACCCGAGGCCCGTCTACCAATGAAAGCCAGCAAGGTTCACTATGAAGTCTTTCAAACGTTCGAATAACAAGTTCAGGTCATTAGATTCACTCGACAAGCAGATATAGCGCCCCCTTCCATGGCACATAACATGGAACCTATACACAAGGATAGAGGCAGCATTATACCCAACGTGTCTAGGCATTCTTACACCATTTAAGATAACCGCTAACAAGCTATAAAATGTTCTCCTACTGAGCTAAAGCTAGAGACATATATCCCTCATGGTTGCACTATTAATCCTGGGTGATCACCTAAACACAAATTGTCAAGTTGCTAAAAAGACATTTTTATCATTTGTTGCTTAAACATTAATCAAGTCACAAGATCACGATCACAAAAAGAAAACCCAAATATTGTACTTGCCTTGATCCACGTTTCTCTAATGCTCTTTCAAATTCTACTAGTTGTTAAGGTATTGATCTTGATCACCAAAGTACTACTCACCGTCTATACTCGATCACCAATCATTAACACACACAAGCAATCAGAGCCAAACATACACGAAGCAAACAAACTATAATTAGAACAATACACCAATAGTAGCAAAATAATGTGAAAAGTTTATAAAATTATTCTACGCATCACTACGATCACACAGACACAAAGATCACAAAATCAGAGCTAGAATGGAGAAAATAGGAATTTTCTAAGATTTCATATGCAAAATTAATTAATTAAATAGAGTCATGAAATTAAAAATTTGCAAACTGATGAAATAAAGTTACTAACATGTATTTTATGTGAAAACAAACCTAACGCAATTTGAACATGTCAAATCGGAGTTAAAACGAGCATTTTGTGACTCAAACAAGACTGGTGGCAGTTTTGTGAATAATCTGAACTTATTTTCGAATTAAATTAATTCCAAATGAGAAATTAAAATCTGGTTAGGGATGGCTTACATAATTTGCAAGAAATTCAAGGCCTCTTTAGGAAAACATCAATCAAGGGGTGAGTTCTAATGTGGTCCCTAGATTTGAGATCGGACGGCTTAGGATGATTGTATGTTTATATGTATTTGCATTGTAATTGGAGGTTTGTTTTTGTCAAGGAAAACAACAATCAAGCACGTTGCCTTCTTTGTCATGAGCATCGAAACGAACACCACTGTTCTAGTTTGCGCTCTTTGTATCTTTTTTTTATGAAAAATGTGAATCCATTGATCTCGTACCCCTCATACATCACAAATGTACTCGAAGCTCCCTTCACTATGGTATCTAGATGATTACCCAACTATAATCTGTAGCAGTTGGCGACATGAGCTGCTAGTGATATCCCAATATCACTGCCGGCTCAAGTGCCGGACCGGCAATGAAATGTGCAGGAGGCAACACAACCGGTCCTAGTAACAACCCAACAGGTGATGTTGTCCATCACTGTTGGGCCTTCCCTTCCTCGATTATTCAAAGACTCTTAGAGCTCTGAACCGGTAGTGTAGATTCATCACTATCGGTTCAGTGATTTTCAGCAGTGATGTCGCCGGCAGTGATGGAGTGTTCTATAGTAGTGCTCATCTCATCGGTGACATGGGCATGGTGCCACTAGAGGAGAAGGGCTGGCGTGATGGAAAGCCATGGTGGCTGCCATGGACTACGAAGAAGAGCATGCTAGCGAAACGTAGAAGAGGGTATGGGTGTCTCATTGACCAAAAAGAGAGCACTAAGAGACATAGAACTCCACGAAGGTCTCACCTAGGATAATCACCATGGACAGCCCCGTGGAGCTCGGATGGCGGCGAAATAGATGGTTTCCTTGACGTCGGGCTCAACAAGGGGTCACGAATGGCTTTAACATTAGTGCACTAGTACACTGAGGTACTATACAGGCGGTTCACAACCCCTTTCTTTAGGCGGTTTGGCAAACCACCTGCGCTGGTGGCCTCTGCAAATATATGTTTCCACTAGTGGTTAACTGAGAATCCAAACGCATTTATACAAACGATTCAGTTATGTAACCGCTTGTGGAAATGTGTTCCTACCAAACCTTGTTTTTAATATATATATTAATATATTAATATATACATACAACATACATATATATATATACATAATATTGAAACTACTAAAGCGTAGTCCATCATGTCAACCAATGCAGCATGCAATTCATTTATATATACCATTACTTTGTACATAAATTTACATTAAATTACAAACATCGCACTTCAAGTTTTTTCTATTTACATACATTAGATGTTTCACATCTAAAACCTCTGCTCTAATAACCCGATCGAGTTAGCTTTAGCCTACTAATATCTCTTAGCTCTCTATACTCAAGCTTTCCTAGGGTGCTGGTCCGATCGGGATACTTCCCTTCAGTGGGATTCACTTCTTTGAAGAGGAAAGTGTAGAGGTTCTGAACTATGTTGTATAGAACACCATGAGTCACACTTTATAAAATTATATATTTATAGTTCATAACACATGCTTAGCAACCACAAATGACACAACTATATAAACGTCTATTAGAGCATTATCTTTGAACGGTTAGAGACATATCTTCCGGTCTCTTTCATGAACTTGTAGACGTAGAATTCACGGTGGACCGATCCAACTGGTTGCTTGTGGCATTGTATAATGGAAAAGTGGATATTTATTAGTTGCAATATCGTCCTATGCGTATTGTATGTATAAAACAAAGATAACTTGGTAAATTTTGATACGTACCGGCTATTTATAAAATATTCTCAATGGCTGCCCTGCTTCTGATGACTCGCACCTTCCACCTTTAATCTGATAATACATATAGGCCCTATGGTATCGAATACATTCCTCAAGTTATCCTGAAACTCTTATAAAAGTATGTATGCAAATCGCTCTAAGTATGTAATGAATTTTGCATAACTTGAAGGATCGTAGTCTACGGAGTCTAGGACTAGCACACATCCTAGCCTGGGATTAATGAGGATGCATATCCAGGTGTCCCTAAACGAATCAAATTTATGATGCAAGTGCCCATTGGAATTACTAATACAATGATGCATACAAACTGACACTCATCCAAACTTGTATAGGCCACAACACATTCCCGATCTTGAAACTTGAGCAGTGCCAAGGCTATGTAGAGGTTGTATAGACATTCATAATTTTGTTTGCTTTTTAGCTATTACCTTCGCACACTTAGTGGGATCCAAAACTTGTAAGGAGTCATGATCGTCTCTGATTCTGAATGTGTACTGCTCCTTGCATATCTTCATAGGGCTCAGAAACGCAACACTTTTGCTGGCATTTCAATCCGGATCAAACCATATTGCATCTCTTATTGTTCAAAATTCATTGTGCAAGGTGCACTTGTATGTTAGATGTTGAAAATTGATGCAGCTCATGAATAATAACACAACCTAGTACGAGTGACACTTACAATACAAACATGGTTACCAGCTGCAGTCTAGTCTCTAGTAGTTCATCATTAGCCACATGTCCTCAAAGGTAACGATTGTCGTTCATGGTCACTATTGAATGCTTTTGGTGGTATATTCAGATTGATCGTGTTGATGCCAATAGAAGCTGTTCTCATATACCAATCATGAATCTTTTTTATACCAGCTGGGACCTTTCTCAGTTTATCCCAACTGAGTATAGGCCTGCCTGGCTCATATTTAGTAGGGACAAATTTGTAATCTTGTTTCATTGGTGACCTGATATTTACAATAGGTGTTTTGGACCTTTTTGCCTCCTTCTCGTACTCTGCCAAGTGAATGAGTTTTAATGTGCGGCTCCTTCCAATTCATGACAAAAATAGATACCACTAGTCTTCTTTTTCTTTGGCTCGTACAGGAAAACCAATTTGGGCACCAAAAATTTTGATTCCTTTTGTGGTGGTGGTGTCGTCTCGTCATCTTTGGGTGGCGGTGGTGGTGTATTATTGTCAGTTTTGGGTGGTGGTGGTGTGGAAGATTATGGTGGTGCTGATGACGGCAAAGCCTCGGGATCGCAAGTCTTGTTGCTACTTCCCTTGTATGGTTATTATTAAAATTGTACCTTATGACTAGGGAGCAAGGAACTGGACTATCGATCTCGTCAACTAGATAGTGGACCTTGTCTTTGGTAGACGCAACATTGCTTGGGACGATGAGAGCTTGTTCTGTTTTTGTCAAGGCGATGACTAGCTACATCTAAGGAGACTGACCACTCAATTGGCTACACATCACAGTCCCCAATCGCTGCATCAACTCAGGAGGAGGATTGGAGAGGATTTTAGACATCACCTCTTCATCTTCTCTGTTACCCTCCTCCTTAAAATAATTAGACATTTCTTTCTTATAGCAATCATGTTTCCTATACATTGCTTCCCACTCCGGTCCGAATCCTTCTTTCTACCCTTCTTTGGATGAGATGCCTTGGACACAACCAGGATGCTCTAGGTTACCCAGAGCAATAGTAAGGACATCCCTTTCCCTTTGAGGGTTAAATTCACATGCTTGCTATTTAGCTGCCACTGTGAAAACACTTTTTGCAGCCTCTTCGACCATTGGGTCAGCAAATGATAAGCCATACTTGGCTTTCTTTGCCTGTACCCAAGAACAAACCCACCACGAGCCCTTGCGACCAAGTTGGTCAGGGAGCACTGGCAAACCCGTCTGTTCTTCATCCTCTTGCTCCCATTATGGAAGCTTGTGCTAGTAACCACCAATGCCTAGGTGGTGGTGGTACTTGTTCCTTTTTGCAAGCTCAGACTTGGCTTCACTCACAGCTTTGAACTCCTCAGTACTCCTCTTCTCTAGAAACACTACCCACTGACCAGTCGAGATTCTATACCTCTTTGTTGGGTCCAACCCTTTCTTTGCCCACTTCAAATTCAACTCAGAATTCTAATTCCTAAATATGATCGCCACTACTTCAATGTATACTCCTTTATGAGGTTTTCTAAACCCTAAGGTAAAACAAACCTCATAAGCAGCTTGTCCCACATTCTTGTGATTTCATTTTGGTCCACTTTTTCCCACTCCCTAACTATGATGTCAAGATGGTCCCTAACTAAGAATTTGAGTGCATTATGCCACTTAGGTAAGGCCTCTGGAGGAGCTAGGGGTTGTCCTATCACGCTCACATCCGTAACTCTAAACGTTACTTTTGGAAACTGATTCAGTCCTCTTTCACCTCGTTTCCTTTCCTTCTTGGTGATCTTCTCGGTGGTCGTCTCCGTCGTCGACTCGGGTGCACCTTCATTTGTGAATTCTTTTTGGGATAGGATTTCTTTTAGTTCATTCAACTTAGATAGCTCCTCCTATTCATGTCAAAAGTTAAACATATAAATCATTCTACTATATATATCAAGGGTCATAAAAGTTAGAAATGTTGAATTATAGATGACTAATTCACATCATCCCCTACTTGATTGTAATCGGGGTCACGTTCTAATTCATGACGGGTGTTCCTCTCTATGCGAGGATCGAGAATGTCGCTATGGGAGGTCGCATACAAAGGACTTGATTACACTCCTTTGCCTGTTTCATGTGCTTGCTCAGTGTTATGTGACCCTTGTACCTTCTCTGTGTGCTTTGAACCTTTTTCTTGCACCATAGGGTCAGAAACCAGTTCATTCTTGATGCGGTCAAACCGTGACGCTTGGTTTGGGGTTGGAGAAGTCATTGCGATAATCTAAAGGACACTAGTGCTTTATTTATAAGAAATGCTATATATTATATTATGAAGATAAAAGTATATAAGAAATGCTATATATATTAGCCACAATCCTAAAGCGTAAAGTCTAAACCAAGCAAAAACCCTAAACCTTAAATCCTAAACCCTAAATCACTTTTCATATACATCATAAAAATATAAAAGAGATAACCTAAACTCTAAACCCCCTAAACCCTAAACCCATTAGCCTAAACCCTTAATCCATTAGCCTAAAAGTATATATATATATATATATATATATTAATAGACACTTAATCAAATATTCATATACATAACACTTAAATTAAAATAAAATAGTATTTATTTTATGGATCCACCCCTCCATGGAGTTCTTCAAAATATCATATAGGCATTGCACATGATTTGTTCGAATGGAGAGAAATCTATGACAACCTTAGCGATTGCAATGATTTATTTTATTCATTGCTATATGTAGAGCTTTTTGCAATGCAAGTGACTATGATATACAAGGAAATACATTCGTTGCAACAAAGATGCACCATCACAACTATTAACTAAAGATTTGCAACTTTATCTTAGTATTGCAACGCTAATAAAACTACCGGCAACACAAATAAAATTGTGGCAACTGTGATCACTTATTGCAACCATCCTACAATTAGTTGTGATTACACTTACTTTTAACAATGATCTGTATACTTTTGGTCATGAAACAATTTGCACGGCAAAAATGCCATCTATACCAACCAAACCAAATTTTGTTGTCGCGACAAAAAACATGGCATAAGCGTCAGATGTTAGTAGTGTTTATTTAAAATAAACAAACAAAAGGAGAAAAACTTGCAGAAAAACAACGTAATTTGACGCATACCTTTTATGAGGGGGCACTGCAATTACTTTTAGAACACTATTCATAAGAGCGTATTTTTTCTTAATTGACATTAGATGGATCTAAAAAACCCAAAATTCTTTATATATGTGCAGAACATATTTATCTAGTACAATATTTTTTTTTACAATATTCTGCAGAAAAGTAGTATCATTTAGGCTATTCCTCGTTGATATGCAATTCATATTGTAGGTCGAATGTGGTGCCATTGTCGAGCGGTGTATTTGCCCATGTCTTACATCTATGGAAAGAGGTTTGTTGGTCGTATGACACCACTTGTCTTGGAATTGAGAAATGAACTCTTTGAAGACCCATACGATACGATTGATTGGAACAAGTCTCGAAACCAGTGCGCAAAGGTTTGTTGGAGAGAAACTACCTGGCTAGCATTAAAAATATTAATCTAATTCACACATCTATTTTGGACAGCTGGACGACAACAAATGTTCAATTTTAATAACTTGACATAATTTGTTTGTTGTTCTATGTAATCAAATTTGAGATTTACTACAACTCTACCTAGTGATTTACTATGAGGTTATAGTGGATATCATCGTGAGTTATAGTAGCACATATATCACAATACATTCATAATATCATAAATTAGTACAATCTTTATTTTGAATCTAGATGGCCATAGAATACATGATATATAGTCAAACCTTTGAATTTGAGGAATTGAACAAAAAATATCATCACTATGTCCAAACAAATCAAGGAGGTGTCTAACAGTGACCAAATGCAAATTGTTGGGTCTCAAGAATAAGACCACATCGTCAGCATAGAAGGATACCTGGAGCCGAGCTTGCTGAATGGCTAGAGGCTCCGTCAAACCTCTAGACAGATAGGGAAACACCTCACATCCTCTTGGGTTGGGGACCTTTCATATACATAGCCCAATGTGCTGGGTGTATCACAGTGGGAGAATCTCAGATGCAAAGACTAGGTCTAAAGTCAGTGAACATGTAAGCCTTTAGTCATGATGTCTGCCAACTGGTGAGTCGACATGACATGGAGCACACGAACCTATCCGGAAGCAACCTAGTTGCGGACAAATTGAATGTCAATGTCTATATACTTCATGTGATGGTGATGGACATGGTTACCTGTAATATAGATGAAACAAACATTGTCAGAGTAGACAGTGGTTGCTGAGGTCTTGGGTGAGTGAAGCTCTTGGACAAGCTGGCGAAGCCAACAGCACTTGGCCAAAGCATGAGCGACCACTCGGTACTCTGGGTCAGCACTATAACAAGACACATCCTTCTAGCGCTTAGATGACCAAGAGACCAAATTGTCACTAAGGAGACATAATAGCCAGATAAAGACACAATAGTCAGACACGGAGTGCCTTGAGTCTGCACAGCCTGCCTAGTCAGCGTTAGAGTATGTGATGAGGGAGACCACAATACTATAGAATTTATTTTCCGAGGCGGGCAAAAATAATTTTCCGCGACGGGCAAGATAAACGTCTCTAACAGAAGGTCACAGTTAATCAAGCATTAACAGAGGCGTTTGTTTGCCCGCCTCAGTAAATAATTTAGAAAAATAAAAAAAGTGAAAAAGCCTGTCGACAAGCCCGCTAAGCCCATCGACGGCCCTGCCAAGCCCAATCCACCATTGGTGCCGCCCCGAGCCCGGTGCGCCGCCGCCTCCGTTGCCCTCGCTGTCCTCGTAGCCAGTGACGAGGTGGGCGCCGGGTCTGCGACCAGGGACAAGGTGGCGGCCGGATTTGCCTTCGGGGATGAGGTGGCGGCCTATCGAGGGTGTCTCT